>NC_140947.1:12639423-12721923 GCF_014529385.1 Adiantum capillus-veneris | reverse complement strand
TTCTCATAAGTGATGACGTGGTAGAGCTACCCGATCAATCAAAACAAGTGAGAATGCAATTTGTGATAGAGTTTCTAACTTCTAAGACAGATAGCCAAGGTTTTGATGTGGTAGGTTATGTGAATGCTTTTGGCTCTCTCTTTTAAACCAAGGGCTATAAATGAAATACTTGGTTTTGGGATTTTCTTTTACCCAAGAGCTATAAATGAAGGAACAATGTGCTCATTGTGATTTAGATACTATGATTGGTCTCTATAGCTAAAAGCACACTTTGGTGGTACAAAATGGGTTGTCCTTGACAACACCTTTGAGAAATCTCTGAGTTACAATTTGTACAAGTCACATGCAGAACTACCTATCATAATATATGTGAGTGGATATATCTTCAAGGAAAAATCTAAAAACACAAGGTCCCAAAAGTTTTGACCTAAACTATAAATATTTTACCAGTCCCTACTTTTTCATTGGAAAAAGTTAAAAAGTTCCTTTTTTTGTACCACCAAACCATGCATTTACCACTATAGGAGTAGGGTTATGGTGCACTTTGCTAAGCACGGCCCGAGGTGCCTATTTGGAGATTGATCTCGTTTTAAGGAAATCTCCACCCTCACTTCTCCCTTGAAAATTCTCTTATGCAATATAGTTTTCAAACAAAATTGCTACCACTTGAAACATGGTAGTGATTGGTTGGATCACTTTATGGATGATAATCTTGTTACTTTGTACATATCATTGATTTTCTAATATCAAATGTCCTTTCTTCTGTGAGCTACTCTTCACCAAAACAATAGTTCATTTGCTAGACACAACACATTGTAGGTGTTTGCTACACCATTTTGAGAAACTGATGGACAACAAATCTTCTATACATTCCTCTCAATGTTCTTACTACATAACTGTAAAAAGACTTTGTGCAAAATCCTCAAAGTGATGTCCTCTTCTTTTTTGGTGTTATGATTTCTCAAATTATAATTTGGATTTTTTCACTTTGCATGTAGTGTGTCATTCTTTCATTGTTTCTCTCTAGTTAATCATAGTATTCGTTGGAGTCCTTTAGAATGTTGAAGTTTCTTGGCAATTGTGGTGTTCTTCGGAGTCCTTTAAGATCTTGGAAATCATAGGTGACTAAAATTTGCAACTACAACCATCTCCACACCTCTTTAGATTGTTGTGAATATTGATTCTTGTTTTCCAATCAATGGATACAAGAACAACTATTTCTTCTTGTTGTGGAGAACTTTGGTGTTTCACTTAGCAAATTGAAGAACAACTATGTCTATCATAGAAAACATGATAGTACAAGCTAACACAATCCACAACCTTGTTATGCAACATATGAATGTGACCTCTATATTCCTTATGCTTTACATGCAAGCCTCTTCTTGATCCTACTTTGTGAATTATACTTACACTATGGGTGTCTTTTAAAAGTCCGCACCCCGTTTTCCATGTACATAAAGTATACATATTTGGAGTGCATATATTCCTCTCTGGTTAAACCACATGATATGATATAAATTTGAAAAGCGACTTCCCACGGGATTTCAATCTATTTATTCTTTTAATCCTATATAGGAATTTTGAACAAGAAAAGAATAGCTGCAAAAATTAGAGAACCAAAGTTTTGAGTTCCTTTGTCGATAGCCAAGTATCAAAACTATGCAAGCCAATTTTTAGCGCGTTCGACAATATGTGATTCTTTATGTATAACCTTCAGAGTATCTCTAAATAATTCTATCATCCACGCGTGGTACATTGGTTACCAGATTTCACGTAACAAGTGTTAGGATCAAGACTCATTGGATACATATACCTAGATGAGTTCAAGAAGAGCGCAAATTCACCTATAAAGGAAAGCACACATACATAAACTCATGGTAGTCACCCATATGACACTATAACCATCACCTCCATCATACATAGTGTTGACTAAATACTACAACATCCCCACCAACATCAATAGTGCCCAATATTGGGTCAGCAACTAGAAAACAAAGTAGCAAAGTTGATTCAACCTAGCATACTTCCGACACAACACACACTAGACGCACACGCACGCGCACGCACACACACATGATTAAACGTCAATGCAAATTTCAACGTACAAAGTTTTTGTAACGACTCTAGAGATCAAGGGAAAACTCAACGATGATGAAGCTCCATACTAGAAAAAAGCTTAGATATAAAGAATTGATGCAACAAAAAAGGTAATTGATAGGACATACTCACCACTAAGAATAAGATAATTGTAAAGCATACATATGCACCACCAAGAATAGAAAGAAATTTCACAATATCAAAAACTAGTCCCAACTCGGACGAAAAATTCACAATTTGAAATTCCCATGTCCCCTAGTTATCTAGAACCCAAGAAAAGCCCAAATTCACCTATGAAGGAAAGTGCAACAATAGACTCATTAGAATAACCCATAAGACACTATAGAATAATGACTAAATACGATAACATCTCCACTAACATCATCTGTACACAATCTTGGGTGTAGAACTACATATGCTCACAATACAACACACACACACACACACACAAGCATACATTAACATAAAATGTAAAGTACTGAGTTTCTATCATGACATGCACACTAAAGATGAAGGGCGGACTTGGCCATGATGAAAATTAGCACTAAAAGAAAGCTTAGATAGAAAGAATTAATGCAACAAAAAAGGTAGTTGATAGGGCATATGCACCACTAAGAATAAGAAGAATTTCCATGATATCAGTTGGTCGCAAATGAGACAAAAAATTCACAATGTGAAATTTCCATGTCCAATAATATGATTAAAACTTATACCTAGATGAGTCGAGGAAGAGCCCAAATCACTATAGACTTACGGTAGTCACCTATAAGACAATATAGCCATCAACTTCATCATGCATAGTCTAACTTCATCAGTGCCCAATAGTTGGATACATCATTGAGGTCTCTTTGGATTGTTTCTACAATGTTAAATATTCTTCTCTTCTGTTACTAGTGTGCTCAACAAGAATGGCAAGGCTAAATAAACTAGTCATATAAAGGCCATTAATCAACAAACAAGGAAAAAATATTATGACCATGCACATTACAAAAGAGATTATATTCTAAACAAATGCAAAATTAAATCCAAGAGTAACTTTCAATTACAATGCTTCATTGAAGGCTTGAGAAATATTTCTGCATGTCCTGATTAAGCATACACAAGAAGATTTAGAATTTTTCTCATGTAGGAATACGGAGTTTTTTCCAGTGTTTTTCATACAATGAATAACATCATGAGCTTATGCTCAAGAGACACCACATACCTAGCTAGGTACGATTGGGGGCAGGGGACCCCCGGCCCGCCCACAGGGCCGGCGGTCCCCTGCCCCCCATCGTACCTAGCTAGGCATGCGGTGCCTCCCTCACAGAAGCTCATGATGTTGAGGCAAGTCACATGTGGGAATTGTTGTGAGAATTTGTCCAAAACTTCTTGTGATATATTAAAGTAGAATAAAGACAGTGCTAATAAGAATCTTCTTAAAGTTAAACTCATCAAACCACACAAAACTTTCGAATTTTGGAAAGGAAGCCAAATCTGTTGTTTTTTTTATGTTCAACTCGAAATACTATGGACACTTGCACATAACATACATGTGTGCATATGGCAATCATTTTCTACTTTACATCATTTTCTGCCTTAAGAATATGTTTAGGCACCCTAAGAGAAGCTTTTCCAATTATAGGGTCAGCTAGTGTTAAGACAATCCCAAACTTCTCTGTCAAGCTTAGTGAATCCTCAACAGTCCAATTGAAAACATGAATCAGGTTTGCTAACATTACCTGCACATTGTTCAGCCCTAAAATCATCCCTGGACAAGCTCGACGTCCTGATCCAAAGGGCAAAAGCTCGAAGTGTTGACCACGTACATCTATGTTGGAGTCCAAAAATCTCTCTGGGCAAAACTCTAAAGGCCTATCCCATATTGTCGGGTCCCTTCCAATAGCCCATATGTTGATATAAGCCTGAGCATTCAGAGGTATATCAAATCCAGATACTTGGCATTGTTGGCTTGCCATATGAGGCACTAGCAAGGGAAGCACTGGATGTAACCTCATGGTCTCTTTCACTACAGCTCGAAGGTATGGCATTTGTCGAATATCCGATTCATGAACGAGTCGTGAAGATCCCACAACTGCGTCAAGTTCTTCTTGCACTCTTTTCATTATGAGTGGGTGTGTGATCAATTCACCAAGTGCCCATTCTATGGAAATGGTAGAAGTGTCAATGCCCCCACCATATATATCCTACATGGTACAACAAAAGGCCAGATTAGTGGGTGTGTATGAAGAGCAAATTGGAAAAACCTTTCAATCACCCAAGTGTGGTAGACTGGTTTTAGAGACCAGAAAAAAATTGTTCTCTTCTCAAGTTGTGTGTGGGTGTTGGTTACCTTTAAAGAGAGATGCTTACAATTTGAAATTATATCTCACACACCCGACTCGTCGAAAGGTGGAGCATCGCAGCCGGATGAGGTTAGCTAACCCACGATATAGACTTGGGGAGTCGCTAAAGGCTACATGTCACATGGGGGTTTGAACCCAAGATCTTGGACCCCTAAAGGCTACATGTTCAATGTGCTGTCAAAGGGGTTCGAGCCCAAGATCTTGGATGCAAGAGGTTCCTGCTCTATCAAATGAGCTAGCACTCGTTGACATCCCATGTCACTTTTGCAGAACAGATCTTGAACCATCATAACTAAAACCTCTCTCCCTCTCTCTCTCTCTCTCTCTCTCTCTCAGACTTACACTCAGGATTGACTGGATATTGTGGTCTGAGATTTGAGCATCATTCCTGTCAGCTGCTGACAAGAGGACATCAAGAAAATCAACCTCCTGGCTTGTAATGTGGCCTCTGTGGTGTCGCTCGCTGCGGCGCGCATCGATAACCTCTTGCCAAACCCGCTGCAGCTTCTGAGAGAGTGCCTTGCTCTTCCTCGCACAGCCCTGCAAGTCCATCCAAGCCAGCCAAGGAATATAATCTCCCACGTTGAAAAGACCCAACAGGTGAATAACCTCCAGCAGCAAGCTGACTATATTGTAGGATGGATCTGCTTGTGATTGAGTGGCTACTTCCTCAAGCCTCTTCCCAATGGCCATCCTTGAAATTATGGTGGAGGTAGCAGCATAGAGCTTCGTACGCACATGCACCTTGTCTGGGGCGTCTGCGATGTCGCAAAGCATCGCTCGCACTTCGTCTACAATCATCGGACGGCATGCTTCAAGCCGTTTGCTCCCAAAGAGGTCCGTGACACATATCTGCCGAATGAGCTTCCAATAGGGGCCAGGTTGGGAGAAAAGCACGTCCTTGCATCCATAGAGATACATTGGAACGGCAGGCTGGGCACGCCACGCGAATATTTGGCCATGTGTCTGCAGGATGAGCCTGGCCATGGCAGGCGAGGATGCGACGACCACGGGGATGGAACCAAAGCGAAGATACATGAGGGGGCCATAGCGTTTGCTGAGCTCGGAAAGAGAGTGGTGAGGGCTGGTTCCGAGCAAATGGAGATGGCCGAGAAGGGGAAGGGAGGGGGGGCTCGGAGGGAGCTGGCGAAGGCGAGCTTTTCTGAGGAGTATGGTGGACAGAAGGAGGCAGACAAGGAGGGCGGGGAGGAGGAGAGAGGAGATGAGTAGAAGAGACGAGTAGCTGTGGGATACAGGGATGATGGTCGCGCCGTCGACAATATATTGTAGCGCCATAGCCACACAAATATAGGCCGGCCTCTCACCGAGTGCGCCTATCCGATGTTTCAACGCTGGAACCACACTTGTGGGTGGCCCTGTACCCTTGGAACAAAACTTTACCCTTGGAACAAAAGCATGTCCATCCACTTTTCAGCGAGGAATGTGGGGGCGAGTCGATGTCTTGCACTGAACGATGGAGAAGTGAATAGCTAACCACTCAGCTTCAACTGAGGCCCCCGTCACACTGGGCCGCCTGCCTAGCGAGAATTTTTTGGGTGGGCACCCATTTCGTGTCACACTGAGATATCGACCTGCAGGTAGCCTTCCATTTCAACCAACGTACCTAGGCCAGGTGGTAGGCTCTCCGTGTCTTGCTCTCATGGTCAGAGTTCAAAGCCTGTGACGTCCCCTCGGGGGGAGAAATGGCCACCACTTTGGAAAGGGCCAGGCTGCTGAGACCGGCCATCTGACAAAGCTTCTAGTCTCGACATCACTTTTTGGCAGACGAATAGGGGAGCGCCACCTCCGCTTGGCCATGTTTTGGGTGCCCCAGTGTGACAGGGGCTTGATTCGTTGCTGATAGTAGCACAAGGCGTTGAGTTGTGAACAATAAGAGCAGAGTCACACCCGGGACGAGCAAGGTGAGTGGGGGGAGTGCCTTGCCTAAAACGAGAAAGGCAGCCTTGAAAATCGAAAGAGAAATCTAACGTTGCTAGCACTCGGAGAAATGGAGGGGTTAAGTTATTTTCCAGCTGAGCGCGTTCTCTCCTCAATCGTAGGGAAAGTGTAGCCAATCAAGAAAGGAAATCCAGCCAATATTTTTTGCCAATCATGAAAATAGTGCGACCTGGTGCTGAGATTAACCCTCACTAAACCCACTGGCCTTGGGACGACTCAGCTCTAATGGGTTGGAAAAGGAAGGCTTTGGTTGACAGCTCCGAACAGTCTGAATACACCCTAACCACACATTAAATTGTGTGTCATGTGTACATGCCATGTAAGTTCTAGCTGACTGCTTGCCCGACTGCTTGCAGACCACATGATGCCTCTATCCATCTAGCCCCATGTTGTCCATGTACTTGTCAAGATGGCCGCGTGCAAACTACAGAAACTCTTCCATCACAAAGCTTGTCTACAATAAGAGCCTAGTCTCCCCCACGACAATAAGTAACAACCTACATTAAATGAGGCGGGGTGAGGGGAGCAACAATCGGGGCGAGTGGGCAAGATCTCGGGGCAAGTTAAATCCAAACCATGCCAAAAACGAGGATGTACGGATGCATTTCGAACCTCCACGACTCGGGCTTTGAACCCACAACCTCAACCACTCCACCCGCCCGCACATCGTGTTCCCCAACCCGTCTTTATAATCTTATACTGTGAGTTAACATGCGCTGCCTGGGGTTTCGAGGTTTAGTTTTTGACTTGACACCTACGATTGCAATCCCCAGCTTTTTGTGTAGACTTTCTCCCTTTAGTAAATTTAGGTGTTGCTTAGTGCTGAGGGTAGTCCCCTAAAATGGCTTACAATATTAGTGGTATTTTAGAAGTAGGGGGCGCCGGCTAGAGGAAATTAGAAAAAGCATGAGAATCTCACTGAGATGCCCTTCAGGAGTGTGTGCATCATCGACGATTTCATGAAATTGGCCCCTACTGCATGCTCGTAGCGAAAGCAAGGGACGAGCATGCCTGCCAAACCAAAGGATTGTCGCCAGCATTGGTGAAGCGATGAGCGGCAGAAGCTGGGGTAGCAGAGGCGACAATGTTCTTTTTTTCAATAGAGAGAGATGCCCTCTAAGACAGCGTGGCCATTGTGCTAGAATGGTTAGATCACCAGGCACGAGTTGATTTCTCAACGACCCCAGTTCGACTCCTATGTTGGCACTTTTGGCTGGTTGTGAGACAGTCCAAGTAAGTAGACTACGAAGGGATCTCGGAAGATTCCTAGCTATTGAATATGATATGAGCCAGTAGGAGATAATAGAAGTAGCCCTACTCAAACCACTCAAAACTAGTTTAAATGATTAAGAAGTAGTCCCACTCGAACCAATCAAAACTACATGGAGAACAAGTGGAAAGGTCAATTTGCACTCCTAATATACCATCCCCACCCCACCCCACCCCACCCTCAACACTAAAGGGCACGGGCCTTTATGAGGGGCGAGCGGTGGGATCAACGGGCTGGAGAGAAGCGTGTGGATCTCGAGACAAATGGAACGTGGAAAAAAATAGGCGCTCATCGCAGGCACCCGGACTCGAACCCTCGTCATCGTCGTGAGAGCCCAATGCACTAACCGCTACGTCCGTGACCTTTCGTTGACATGTGGGCAAACCATGAAATGATAAATAAACTTGGACAGGCTCCCTGCTTGTTCAAGTTTACTTTTTAGTGTCCTAATTTACTATGGCCATCTTACGGTTGCGCGCTTCTTGATCTCCATGTCCTAGTTTCGTTGCCGTAGATCCCACTGCTTGGGCTTCACTAAATTGCCCATGCCCTTTAGTGTTGAGGCCACCCCACCCCCACCTGCACCCCCCAAAGACTAAGAAGGGGGCAATTCATTAGACTACGCCCTCAAAATTACGCTTTTTCAAATAGAGTGCTGAGGAAAAATCAAGAAAATATCAATCTTGATATCATCTAATGCGTCTTTTCATGAAGAATTGAATGCACTCTTCAAATTTCAAATCTAGCCGGATATGAAAAATCCCCCCTAAAAATACTATTTTTTTCTTACATGGCCTTATATTGGCCCCTTTACCCTATCAATAGTGTCTTCCTACATGTATAGTCTATTGCATTTCTAAAAGTGATGCATGCCACAACCTTTTGAAAGATTCTAACAAACATGAATATATCTAAGATTCTTTGATACCAAGAGTGGGAGTTTCTCATAGACATTATTTTTCATGAGGTGTTAGTCCTTGTTCAACAAACTTGGGAGTGCTCTACTTATATTGGGGTAGAGAGAGAGAGAGAGAGAGAGTCCTCCGTTTGGTCTAACTTGATCTAGCAATGCTACCAAGTTTGATTATACAGATTAGATAAGTTAGCATGGTGTGAAGAGTGTTGGGGTAAAGGTGCTACGCCTTTTGCCCGCCCGAACGTCTAGTGTTCGGCTGCCCGCCCACGTGTGTACATACCCTTATTCTTCATTATATATGAGAATAAGGAGCTCCTCATCTTCAGTCTTGTGAAGCTGCTTCACCCACACCGGCTTGTGCTTCTCCCCTTCCCCGCATGCACCGCACCGCGCATGCATGCACGCACACGCACACGCGCACTCATCATGTCAGGACAAGGGCAAGGCCAGGGAGTCATGGACTAGGCCAAGGGCCGGACTAGGCAATGTGGAAAGGGAATCCAGTTAGGGAAAAGGGCTAGGAGCATTGCCTATATAGTGGGAGGTTGGGAGGTGGATCCTAGGCTCTAGTCACCCCTAGGCTTTACACTAGTATCAAGAGCAAGGTTTATTCTAGGCAAGAGGAGTGGGTCGTGGACCTCCACTTTTAGCATGAAAGTTTTAGCATGCTCATGCACATGCAACCCAAGTTCTACCGAGAGTTGATGGCGGGCATGGCCACTTAGGCGGGGTCGAAGACAAAGCAAGGGAGAACACCCGCGTGCAGGGGGGCTTGGGAAGGGGAAGCTCGCCAAGTCGATCTGCAGGAAACGGGTCATGGGAAGGCCCAATAGGCGTGCAAAGGCCGTGGGAGGGTGTCCCGACTCACGCGCGAAGCCTGGTTTGCAGCCCATCACTCGGCTTCGGTGTTGGTTCTCCTCGCGCGCTACCTGCAGAGCCGCCATGGCTTGGTGAAGCCCTTAGTTCACATTGAAGTGCCTAAGGCCCTTGGCCTTAGGACTTAATATCATCTAAGGGCAAGTGACCATAAGTCTAAGAACCACGAAATTGTCGGAGCTTATTCGGGGAGTTTGGCACGGTGTCGCAAGCATTGGCCAGGAGCTGTGAGCTGAATGGGCAGTCCGTTTACTGCAAACAAGCTTAAAGTGCAGAAAATTGCGATTGCCCCCTTGGTGTCCGGAATCAATAGATACCTTGATACCTTCAGCCGACTGTGACAAATCTACTCGGTACCCTTGAACGGGTGAATTTACGGTTCAATAAAGCTTGGAATACCAACAAAACTACCGCTCGCTTCAAGCTTGGAGCACGAACGTAATTAGCACGGCTAATTACCTGTTGCGGTGCATTATACAGCGACGGGATTATTTTTTGACTCCAGGTATTTTTCCTTCTATTCCTTACATTGCACGGTGTTGCCATGGATTCAGATATCAGTATGACTTTTGATTTCGAGCATCATACGCTTGATGCCCCTGATGACTCGCGGTCGAATGCTCTCACGGAGAGTGCCCGCGACGCTACGGCGGGTGACGACGCTTATGAACTGCTTGATATTCAAGAATTTCGTGCACTTCAGACACGCATATCAGTCATGGAAGGAAATTTTGCATCTTTAAATGAAAGCCTCACTAAATTATCTACATTAGTGATACAACTTACGCAGCAGCAGGCCAAGGGCCCTGTTGACACACACATGCATGAGCAAACTCCTACTCTGGGGCAAGGCTCTTCTAATCATGGACAGGGTCCATCTCCAGATTCTTTGCATACTCTCACTGCAAAGGAGGTGGATGAGTTGTTGAAAAACACCAAACCACTGACTTTTAAGGGAGAAGACCGAGATCGCAATAAGGATGCAGTGAATATCTTTCTCAGCAAGTGGGATGGAATTCACGCCTACTCCGGACGCAGTCAGAGCACTGTGAACAAGCTTGACTCTGGAAGGCAAGGCCTATAAGTGGTGGATGTCTCTCAAGGAGAATAATATCATACCATAGAGTTGGGTAACCTTTGAGGCTATGTTTCGCAAAGAATTCTTGCCTACAAATGAGGCAGATCGAAATTGGGTGGCTTGGGACACGTGTTCCATGCGCCAACACCCATCATTACTTGAATATATCTCTCACTATCGGGATGTTATCCTCAAGTTGGAAGGACTAGACACCTTTCAGCAAGTACGTGGGTTTATCCGCGGTCTGACGCCAGAGCTTAAGAAGCCCGTCAAGACTCAAGACCCTAAAACACTTGAGGAAGCCATAGTGAAAGCACACATTCATGATGATCCAAATGAAAAGAAATCACATAATAATCACGTGCCTGCTAATACACATGGTAATACATGCACACAGTATGGGCACACTAAAAGGAAATTTATAGTAGCCAATTCTGAAGTAGCTAAAAAACCCAAGGGGTCCAGAAGTCCTCTCTCTCTTGAGGATTTTGATAAGGCCAAAAAAGATAAATTATGTTTTCAATGCTTGGGAAGCGATCATGGCAAAAAGGATTGTCCTAAGGGAAAATCTGCTACTCATGGCAAGGAGAAAGCAATGCACACGGTACAATTGTTGCCTCTTGAGCCTTCCTCACGATTCTCTATAGTGGAAGTAACACACACCGAGGTGGTGCATGAATGCTCTCTCAGAGCTTCCATGTGGCAACAAACCTTCAGACCACATGAGTTAGTACGTATGCACGGATCTCTGCAAGGGCACAAGGTGTGCATCTTGGTAGATGACGGGGCTACTCACATTAATTTCATTAATTATGGATTGGTGAAAAAACTCAAATTGCCTCAAACTCCGAGTACCCACCGCTACAAGGTAGCAATGATGAATGGATATGATGCCGAAATCTGGGATACTCAAGTCCGAGCTGTACCGTTGGAAGTGCAAGGCTACTCCACATCCTTGGATTTTCAGGTTATGAACATGGAGAGGGCAGACATGGTCCTTGGTAGGGAATGGTTGCATATCCTAGGACCATCACTGAAGCGTAGCTATGAGCACAACAGCTTGATGTTTGAATCCCATGGCGCACATGTGTTGTTGTTAGGAGAGAAGGATGTACCTTCTTCACCACTAGTATGTATAGCTGAGCTTATGCAGCTCGTTTCTGAAATGAAATAAATCAAGTTTTATTGTGTACTCATTGTCTCATTTTCTCTCTAACATTGAATCTGTTGAACATTTCTCAATGCCGCATGCTTCTCTCTCTTCTCTTCCACTAATGCTACTTCTCAACAAGCAAAGGTTGCTAGTGATTTAAAAAATTTATTAAAGGAATTTCACGATGTTTTTCCTATTGATTTTCCATCAGGATTACCACCGACACGATCGGTGCAACATAGCATTGATGTGGTTGCAGGCAGTAAACCTATCACTAAACCACCCTATCGCATGAGTTACTCTGAAGTTGTTGAGGTGGAACGTCAGCTTGCTGACTATCTTAGCAGAGGGTTTATCCAACCCAGTTCTTCACCATGGGCCTATCCTATTAGTGAAGAAAAAAGACGGTAGTATGCACATGTACGTATACTACCGTGGCTTAAATGCGGTTACTGTTAAGAATAAGTACCCATTGCCATGCATGGATGAGCTGTTCGACAAGCTCACTCATGCTCGTATTTTTACGAAAATAGACTTGCGGTCAAATTATCACCAAGTACGTACTCGCCTTGCTGATATACCCAAAACTGCATTCCGAACAAGGTTTGAACACTACGAATTTTTGGCTATGCCTTTTGGGTTAACCAATGCGCCCGCAACATTCATAACACTTATGGATAGTGTCTTGAGGCCGTACTTGGGCAAATTTTTCATCATTTTTCTCGATACATTTTAGTATATAGTGCTTAACACTTACAACATCTGAGGTAGGTGTTCGAATTGTTACAAACAAATCATTTATATGCCAAGGAATCTAAGTGTGATTTTCTAAAAGAAGAAATTCACTATCTTGGGCATGTTATTTCAGCTACTGGGCTACATATGGATCAATCCAAAGTGGATACCATTCGGCAGTGGTCTTCTCCTAAAAATCTGGAAGAGTTACAGATTTTTTAAGGATTTGCAGGTTTTTATTGAAGGTTCATTAAAAACTACGCTAATATTGCTGTTCCCATGACGGAACAACTAAAAGGCAAAGGCAAAGCTTTTCAGTGGGGACCCGCTCAACAACATAATTTTGATACGCTTAAGGATGCATTAGCTACAGCGCCAATACTAGCTATTGTAGATCCTTTAAAACCATTTGTTTTGGAAACGAATGCCAGTGACCGTGCTATTGGAGCAGTCCTATTACAAGATGGGTGGCCAATTGCATTTGAAAGCAAGAATCTTGGTGCAGCACAACAGAACTATTCTGCTTATGAATGCGAACTCTATGCAATAGTGTCTGCCTTGAAAACATGGAGACATTATTTGTATAGTGCTCAGTTTGAGATTGTGTTTGACCATGAAAGCATTAAATGGTTTACACAACAAACCGATTTGAAGGATCAGAAGGCCAAGTGGGTTGAGATTCTTCAGGAATATGACACCAAGCTCCGGTATCATAAAGGATGATACAATGTGGTGACTGACGCTCTTAGTCGTATGTCCGAGATCAATTCTCTCTTGTTCACGGAACTTCTTAGTGAATTTTTGGATTCTCTAAAGGGCAAATATGAGCAGGATGACGCATATTCCAAAGTGTGGAGCCATGTACAAATGAGGGATTCTTCTCACTCTAATGATGGTAGTGTAGCGTTAACCTCCACACAAAGTTCTCCTCTGTCGAGTGATGAACTACAACGATGGAAGAATTTTACCATCAACAATGGGTGCCTACTCCACAAGGGGAGAGTTTGTGTACCGACGGACACAGACATTCAGTGCCAAATTCTTTATGAATGTCATGATAGTCCAAGTGCAGGGCACTCGGGTATTAGAAAGACTTATGCTCTCGTACGACGACAGTTTTACTGGCCAGGTTTACATGGCTTTGTTCAAGATTATGTCTTACATTGCCAAAAATGTCAAGTTAACAAAGCAGAGCGTCTGAAAGCAAGAGAACTCTTACATCCTTTGGAGATTCCCAATGGTAAATGGGAAAGTATCTCTATGGATTTTTTTGTGAGTTTACCAACCACTGCACAAGATCATGAGTCAGTATAGGTGGTCTTAGACCGGTTGACTAAACTATGTAAGTTTATTCCAACCAAATCAATGATTAACACTAGGTTGGTAACCTAACAGGACATAAAAGTGTCCTTTCAGGGTTTTGGAAAAAACCTCCAAAACCATAGTAGATCCACTCATTTTGTAAAATCCTTTGATGAGGTTATAGTTCAAGGCCTACTACACATGTAAAAAATAAGAAACTTGTAAAATTTCTCATCTTTTGGTCACACCAAGCCTCCAAAGTTGATGGACCAGTACATTTTCATCAAAACAATCATTTCTTACGTTTTGTTGCATAAAAATAAGATTAGGGATTTTTGTAGGACTTGAGATAAATTCCCTAGTTAACTTCAATGGGTTGGTGATCAGAACATATGATTGCTTTTCACTCACTATTTTTTGTTTTTCCAAAAGAAATAGGTACAAAAAAGTTGAATTTTTACCAATCTGCAAACCTATCATCAAATTTTCTATAGCCACGCTCAATACAAATAATATATGCATGTTTTCTTAGTTCCCTATTGTCCTTTAGGTTTATAAGGAGCCATGGAGCATGTCAAAAGAATAATACATCTCTTACCAAGGGGAATCTTGGGGACAAAGATGAAGTGCTAAATACAGCAAACATGAAAAAACTGGGTTCAACATTATGAGTTGTAGAATCCCATAGAAACTATTCAATATCTAGCCAAATTTGATCCTTATGACTAGATATGGTTACTACCTACAAAATGCATGTAGTTGTCACAAGAAACTAACAATATTGAAAAAGCTATATTTGATATACTAGAATGTTTCGTTTTCTTCTATAATTGAAAAAATCAACCATCGTTGTATACTATGCAAAATAGGGTATTAGGTGCCCCAAAACTCAAGGAATATTAGCTTTATGTTACAATATGAGACATAGAAAATCAAAACTGCATTTGGATATCATGAAAGCCACCAAAAAAATCATAGAAGAGCTAAAATTGGCTAAAAAACAGGATTTGACAATTTTTGTAATTTGGTCATAACTTACAACTTTAACATTTATTTCTCCCTAGAAGCATCAGGACATGTTGAGGACTACTAAAGATAGTTCTCTAGCATTATAGACCTCAGAAACATGAATTCTAGAGTGGTATAGTTGCAAAAAGTTGAAAAAAGCCCGTTTTTTCACACAGTTTAGGTTGTGAAATGTTGTGCAAGGACAAGGTTAAAGATGGAATTGATATTCCAAAAAAATGTCGAGTTTTTTTCAGCTCATAAGACAACTTTCTAGACAGATAGCACCTCAAAATCCATTTTGAAACTCTTGACATAATTCAAGGAAAATGGTCACTTAACAGGACATAAAAGTGTCCCAGGACATAAAAGTGTCCCATTACCAACCTAGTGTTAAGACTCCATAATTAGCCAAGTTATTTGTGGACAACCTATACAAGTTGTATGGTTTACCAAGTAACATTGTCAGTGATCGTGATCCCAAGTTTAACAGTCATTTTTGGAGGGCTGTGTTTAAACGATTGGGTACACAACTAAACCTCAGTACAACCGATCATCCAGAAACAGATGGTCAAACTAAATGAGTTAACCAAGTGCTAGAGAATATGCTACGCACATGCATTAGCAAGAAACAAATAGACTGGGAAGAATATCTACCTCTTCTTGAGTTTGCTTACAACAGTGCTAAGCATGTCACAATTGGATTTAGTCATTTCATGCTCATGTATGGTTTTCAACCTAGGTCACATGTTACGGTAAGGTTGGCAACCGAAAAACTCCAATAGGTTAAAGATTTTCTCCAAGACCACAAGGATATTCTGAAACTTACTCGTCAGAATGTTCGACAAGCGCAGGATCGGTATAAGAAGTACGCTGATGAGAAACGTCGGCAAGTTACTTTTGAGGAAGGGGAGGAAGTATTTTTACGTGTGCCAGAGCATTCAAAAAGTCTGAAAACTGAGCCAACACCTAAATTATCTCCACGATATTGTGGGCCTTTCATATTACTCAAGCAAGTGGGTGATCGTGCCTACAAACTATCGCTACCTACACATTCTCGTATTCATCCGGTGTTTCATGTAAGCCATTTACGTAAGCGGTTACATGGGGACGTCAATGTCATTGGCCAACAGATTCTAGTCGATTTCGTTGAACCTCCTACCTTATCGCATGAACCTGAACAAATTCTTGACTATCATGATTTACGTACGCATCATCATGTACATCGACAAGCTTTAATTAAGTGGAAAGATCGACCTGAAGAAAGTGCCACTTGGGAAAACATTAGTGTTCTTAAGAAGAAGTTTCCCACTTTTGTTTTCGAGGACGAAAACTCTTCCTTAAGGGGGGAGTAATGTCAGGACAAGGGCAAGGCCAGGGAGTCATGGATTGGCCAAGGGCCGGACTAGGCAATGTGGAAAGGAAATCCAGCTAGGGCAAAGAGCTAAGAGCATCGCCTATATAGTGGGAGGTTGGGAGGTGGATTCTAAGCTCTAGTCACCCCTAGGCTTTACACATCAATTGGTATCACAACTTTGATGACGAACCGCACGCGCGATCGCTTCTTGACGACAGACACGGGAGAGATGGAGCCTGTCCATGGCAGCTTGAGCTGGACGTTAGCAGATCCGGCTCAGCGGTGTCGGATCAGAGCTCCTTGGTGAGCACCCGAACGAGATCGCGGATCTCGGCTTCTCTAGCGCGTGTAGCCCCTCTTGAGAAGAAGATGGAATCTTTGAGAGTAGCAAGGCATCTTTGTAAAAACAGAGATCTGCATGAAGGAACAGAGTTCTTGGAAAGCTTGGCTTGGTAGAGCTTGGAAGCTCCAATTGCAAGGCTAGTGAGCATTTCGGGGCAACTAAGCCAAAGGATTGCAGGAAATCGGCCATAGAGGCTTGTGTGTGCAAGGATTATTGAAGCTTCAGTGCAGAATCGGGCTGCAAGGGAGTTGGTTGTGTGGTGGTGCACAAAATGGACCAGTACGGCAGCACATCTCAGAACCGAGAGTAGGAATTGGAGACAGGCCAACTTTTGGGCAGAACTATGGAAGTGCAAAATTCGGACAGCAATTGAGAATTGAGCGGGCTTGGAGGGAGTTGCTAGTGTGTTGGTTACACACACACACACACACACACACACACACACACACACACTCAATTGCAGTAGACAGTGGGCAGCAAGGCCGAACATTGGAGAGGCACTTTTGCGCTAAGGAGAGCTAACTGGGGGCACGCAGGCTCTGGTGTAGGCCTTAGAGCTTGGAGAGCACTGGAGGAGAATTGAGCAAAGAGCAAATGGGGACATCATCAAATTGAAGCTTGGAGATTGGGAGCAGATCGGACAGCGCTACTCCATTGGGGCAGATCGAGTATAGAGAGCACACTCCATTGGGGTCGACCAGCGCTACAACAGAGTGTTTGAACACACACACTCTCACACTCAGACAATCGTCAGAGCTTGTCAAACGCTTACAGTTCTGCAATTCGACTGTATGCAAGGAATTGGATTTTTATTGTTTTTTTGTTAAATTGACTCTAACATACCTTTGTGTGCAAGAGCCCGCTCCCACTGGGGGCCTCAACAAATCCCGAATCCTTGTGTGCAAGGTTTACACCCCCGCCCCCCCCCCCCCCCCCCCCCCCCCCACCTTTAATAAACCCTCCAGCAACTTGGCAAGAGAAAAAAAAAGTGAGAGAGAGCTACAAGAGAGAGAACTTGAGAGATAGAGAGGTTTGGCCAGCTCTCTTGATCGTAGAGAGCGGACACATTGTGTTCGGCTACAGGCGACGAGTAAGCCCTGACATCACCCGGCATCGACCCGTTTCCTCGGCATTGGAGACTCTCGCCGATGGCGGGAGGCGACATCGGCATCAGTTTTCGACACTGATTTGACGATTTCCTAGTGTTTCTCCTCCACGACTTCAAGCATCGGCTATTGGCATCAATTTACGACACTGATTTAGCGGCTTCGCTTTAGCGGTTCTTCTCGGTGTTTCGCATCGGCTCAACATCGGCCTTAAGCTCAACGATTAGCCGTCCCAATGCATGGATTTCGACATCGATTAGGTAGTTGTTCGACTAGCGCACTTTCGCCCCGTGGGCGGAGGCCGACATCGAGCGTTTTCTTGACTCCGAGCACAGGCGGCCATAGCATTGACACTTCTTCTTGGCGGCAGAAGACGGCTCCGATGGCCATCCCCGGCTTTCCGATTTTGACGGTCATCTCCGGTTTCGACTTCGACGGCACATACCGACACATACGGCTCTGACGGACCATTCTAGAGCAGGTTCTTCCTTGAGCGCACACAGCTCTTGGACATCGTTTTTGATCGACGTGTTTACCGGTCGATGAGGTAGTAGTTGCCAATTCTTCAGTGGTTTTGCTTACAGGTTGCGAGCAGCTTGTGTGAAGCACTAGAGAGCATTTTTCGCACAGTTTAGTGTAGTTGCAGGCTATGTATGCTTATGTGGATACAACTTGAGATAGCTATCGCTTGTAGGTAGTGGATTAACAGGTTTACTGGTGTTTTTGGATAGGTACACATTCTAGAGCCACTCGTTCAGGAGTGAGCCAGTTTGCCAGGCTTTTGGTAGCATATGTAGACCATTTGTGGATCTGTTTACTAAGACATTGTGTGTCTAGTTTTCATGCGATTTGGTAAGATTTTTTGAGTTTTTGCTCAATTTCCAGGGGAATCTTTGTCGGATTTTTCCAAGATTCTTGCCATGGTTTGCACGTACTCATAGTTTTCTCTTTGATGGTTCAGTGGTCGAGTTGACTCCCACTCTGGCAGTTATCTGCCGTTTTTTGGCTTGCAGTTTTCGTTAAGTTTTGACTCATTTTGCAAGGGAAATTCTCTTCGTTTTTCCCCATCTTCTCGCCATAAAATTTCGCAGTGTTATGCCATCTTCTACAGTGGTTGATATATTCCCACTTTGACAGTGATCAATGCTTACTCTGTAATGGAAATGGCCTATGAATTTTGAGAATAGCGGAATTAAGAGAATTAGGGTGAGCTTTTTTGTGAGATTAATTTGAGAACATAGAGGGTGAACTTAATTGTTGGTAGCAACATAAACATAGTACTTAATGAACTTGTCATAAACAATAAAGAGAGAGTATTAGAGACCATGATAATAGCTGAGGACCGGATTTACTTGGAGCCGGTCCCCCCCTCTAAAAAGCGTTTGTATTATAGATTCTCCCATCAAGAGAGACTTGATATAATACAATCTTTGTGTTCCTTGTGACCTAGGTGATGCAATGAAGATGGAAAACTTCATGCATCACAAGCATAACATAAACTTTGCAAAAAGAATTAACTATCCCAAGCCTCACTCCCAAGGCCTCAAACACCTTTGAAGGTGGAGAGAGCTAGCAGGGAATGAGGGTAGGGAAGAGGAAGAAGAATCATCCATAGGAGAAAGAAATAGTTCCTCACTTATCATCACTCTTCTTGCTTAGCATAGCATAATAGAACAGTAATGAAGATGAAGAGATGGCAAGCTTAAGCATTGAAGCATGGCTCTTGGTTGGATTTGTATTCCATAGCTGAGAGTGTTGGTGTAGGCTCTCCACTTCTCAACAAGCTTGGAGAAGGAGATGCAGCTCTTGCACTTTGCACTCCACACAATGAGAGAATGTGTGTGTGTGTGGGAGAGTATATCTCTCTCTCTCTCTCTATCTCTCTCTCTCTCTAGTAATATTTATTTATATCATTTGGGACATCATACATATGTCCTCTTTTTTCTCTTTGAGATAAAGAACTTAATTATTTATTTTTATGTATCTAAATTCTCATTGGACCCCTTTAAAGCCTATCCAATAGGATTCAAGCACATCACGAGGGACACATGTGGAGAATTTTTCCATGTGTCTTTTATGCTTCTTAAGTCATTTGGTTTGATTTGAACACTTCAAGTACTTAGTAAATCAAGCAAGAAACTCTTTATGCCTCTTGAGAGTTTATCTTTGAATTGAACACTTCAAGAACCTTAGTCATTTTAAGCATAAAAATCACCTCAAGCTTTGGACGAGGTTACCACAAACACTTTAAGCACTTTAGCTAGTAAGTCAACAAGCACCTCATGCTTGGATAGGGTTCCCACCTCAAGTTCAGCCCTAGCTTGCCTAAGGTCAAAGGTCTTTTTAACACTAATTTTTGGAGGTCTTTAATGAAGCTAACCATAAGGTCTTTAAGTTCCATTAGGTAGCATTTCAGACCATCTCTCATTTGGACCCCTTTAACCTTGGCCCCATGTTGAGACAGATCCATAAGTACATGTGTATATTCTAACCCTTGTTCTCGTTTATTCTCCCACATTAAATGATCAGTTTAATATGAGAAAATGATTTGGGTTGGTTAGATATTAGATTTTACGACATTACCTCTCTCTTGAAATCATAGTCGTCCTCAACTATGAGGTAGAAGAGACAAAGTCTTTGTCATTAGTCTACGTTTCTTAGTGGGTAGAGGATCACTTTTGACCCTGTGACATCATTCCAAAATGGATGACTAATCAATTTGGTGCTTGGGAGACATAGCTGCCGCAAGCATGTCTGCTCTTTAGTCCATATCATACTCCCAAAGTAGAGTGATAAATTCTACTTGGCGTTTGAATAACGTCGTCATCACAAACATGACTCTAAGCACGCATACCATTTAAATTTGTGCAAAAAAGAGGATTAGTCTTATA
This sequence comes from Adiantum capillus-veneris, assembly GCF_014529385.1. NCBI lineage: Eukaryota > Viridiplantae > Streptophyta > Polypodiopsida > Polypodiales > Pteridaceae > Adiantum > Adiantum capillus-veneris. The sequence continues at coordinate 12,701,490 of NC_140947.1, read as the reverse complement.
AGACATAAGACAAAAACATTGTTCATTTAGAAAGCATTTACATTTGCTTACTCTAGTGCAACATTGTAAGCATTGACAAGGTTCATACTATCCTTAAGCTGTATTCCTTGCATCCATCTAGCATCTTCAAAAGGATAATTTTTGAACTTAATAAGATATCATCGGGTAACCTTCCCATGACGTAGTATCTTGTCTTCATGCCAAAGGATAGCTTCGGGTTGTAGCACCTCTTCTTGGTCTTCAATTTCTAGAGGGCCTTCAATAATTGGTTCTCTTGGTGGCTCTCCTTTGTAGGGCTTAAGTAGGCTCACATGAAAAGCATTGTGTATGAGCCAATGGTTGGGCAGCTTGAGTTGATAAGTCATGTCATTGATTGGCTTCAAGATTTGAAAAGGACCATAGCATTTTTTTACTAATTGATGGCCCGTAGGATTTTTGCCCGTCGTTTGCCTCAATTGAGCCTTGGGAAACTTAAGTAAGACCCAATTATTTTCTTTGAACGTTAAGGACCTTCTGTGCTTCTCAGCAACAACTTTTTGCCTTTGCTAAGAGATAGATATAGCCTCCTTAACCTTTTGAAAAGATTCTTGTAGGTCACGGCTATACTCATCAACAACAAAGATCTTCCCATGTACTTTAAGTAGTAAGGGACTTTTAGGTCTTCCCTCTATGATCTCAAAAGGTGCTTTTGCTATAGTAGTATGGACAATATTATTGTACAAATACTCTACAAGGAGTAAGTACTTCTCCCATTCTGATCGTCGATATACTTCTGTACCATAAGTCTTTAGTAGATCGAGTATTGTAAAATTGACTATCTCACTTTGGCCATCCATTTGTGGGTGGTAGCCCGAAGAGAAATTCAATCTTGTAGCTAGATTTTCAAAGAGGCCTTTCCAAAAATTACTGGCCATTCTAGAATCTCTATCTGACACGTTGGATGTTGGTAATCCATGGTGTTTGAAAATATGAGATATGAAGATGGTTGCCATTTGGTGTGGCTTAATAGTCTTTTTGACAAGAAGAAAGTATGCTTGCTTGCTAAACTTGTTGACTATTGTCCATATTCGTGTATTCCCATGGATAGACTTGGATAATCCAAAGATAAAATCCATGGATATACTCTCCCATGGTGAATTAGGGATTGGTAATGGTTGGAGTAATCCAGGTTTCTTTCCTCTATCATACTTAGTCTTTTGGCATAACATACATTTTAAAACACACTCTTGTATGTCCACTTTCATGGTAGGCCAATAGAAGTACGTCTCTACTCCTTGAAGAGTAGGTTGAATGCCTCTATGCCCCACATAGGGAGGAGCATGAGATTCATACATGACTTTCTCACGAAGGGAGTGGGTAACACATAGCCTATTGCCATGGAGAAGATAACCATCCTGCAAGGTAAATGGTTCCTCTTTCTTCCCCAAAGCAAGTGCTGACATTAATTCTTTAAAGCTAGGGTCAGTAGCATACTCACCTATCATAGAAGATAGATCATCGTGAGTTGTTATAGACATCATTGACTTTTGGTCGTCGTGAAAGTGAAGTGGCCACTTGATTGTGCTTACCTGCAATGTGAGCAATATGAAAATAAAATTGCAAAAGAAAATTTGCCCACCTCATTTGTTTGTCAGAAAGCTTGGTTTGCATCATGAAGTACTTGAGACTTTGGTGGTCTGTTCGTAAAATGAATGGAGTCCCCAATAAATAATCCTTCCATGTGTCTAGGACATGTAGAAGAGCTAAAAGCTCTTTCTCATAAATGCCCAAGACCCGTTCATCCGTATTGAGCCTTCGGCTCTCATATGCTATGGCATGACCTTCTTGAAGCAAAGACTTATCCAAGGCAATCACCACAAGCATCACATTGGACCTCAGATGGTTTTGAGAGATCCAGAAGCATGAGGATTGGTTGAGAGGTAAGCTCTCTTTGAGCTTGTCAAAAGCATTTTGCTCCTTAGTAGTCCATGAATACTTAACGTTCTTCTTTGTTAAGTCATGTAATGGTCCTGTTATTTGACAAAATTTTGCTATGAAGCGTCTAGAGTATGCACACATACCAATAAAGCTTCTTAGCTCATGTAGATTCCTTGGATTAGGCCATGCTTTTATTACCTCTAACTTTTATGGATCCATACGGATACCATCTTGAGAGATGAAATGACCTAAGTATTGAATCTCTTGAAGAAAAATTCGCTTTTCTTTTGGTTGAGAAAAAGCTTGTTCTCCCTCAATGATTGAAAAATCACTTGGAGATGTTGCTTGTGTTCCTCCAAGGACTTGGATTAGATGATGATATTATCAAAGAACATTGTAGTGAACTTGCGGAAGGGTCTAAATATTTTCTCCATCAAACAATTCAATGTGACTGGTGCATTGTTCAAGCCAAAAGGCATGACTAGATATTCATAAAGACCAAACGTTGTACGAAACGCGGTCTTTAGGATATCTTCATCCACTATCCTTAATTGATGATAGCCACTTTTAAGGTCAATCCTACTGAAGTAGGTAGAGCCTTATATCTTATCAAATGGATCTTCTACCCGAGGCACGGGAAATCTGTTTTTGATAGTGATATGGTTTAGATAATCATCTTTCTTTTGCACTAAAAGGACTGGAGAACAAAAGGGAGCAGAGCTAGGCCTCACCATCCCTTTGTCTACCAATTTTTGTACTTGCCTCATGAGCTCCTCTTGTTAAGCTTGGGAAACTCGATAAGGAGACTTGCTAGGCGGTGAGCTTCCTAGTAGGAGTTCAATTCAATGGTCATCATCCCCTCCTTTTGAAAGTAAGTCCATAGGGATATCATCAATGAAACATCTTGGAATCCATTTATAAAGTAGACAAGTCTAACTCTTCTTGATTCCTACCATTTTCATTTGAGAAATCATTAGCGTCATTAGCGGATTCTTTGACAAAAATCATGTACGCAAAAATCAAGCTTCTCATTGACTTATCAAAAGCTGGTGAATTTACAAGTGGTATAGTATGACCAGACTCATTAGAATCTATATAAATGTTCTTTCCCCTGTAGGTGAAGTAGATTCTCCTTTCAGGGAGCATCATGTTGGCAGTCATGCAATCAAACCATGGCGCCCCTAGGATAGAATCCTCATGTTGGAGAGGAGAGATGAAAAAGTCTTCTTTGTCGACATAGCTTTGTACATGAGGCCTCAACTTCTCAATCAAGGGAGTAACGGAGTCTTGATGTCCCTTGAAAGGTATGTCAACCGCTACAATATCTGATATTGCATCTCAAAAGGTTGAATGTCCAACTTGGTGGCCAACTCCATTGATATAAAGTTGTGAGTAGAGACAGGGTCAAACAAGATGAAGGTATCATGATCCCTTATATTTTCCCAAGCATAGGAGAGAGATGATCCTTTGCAATGAGCATCCTCTTTTGGAGCTTCGATGGTGGAAGCCCTAGGAGTCTCATTGTGAGCATTTTTCTTGGGGCAAGAATGATAGCCATGTCCTTGCTCCCCACACTTAAAACACTTATGGTACTTGCGAAAAGCTTCAAGCTCTTCATGTGAGAGTTAGTTTTTACCTTTGTAAACTCCCTTCTCCTTGGACCTATTATTGTTGTTGTTGTTGTTGGTGTAGGAAGTGCCTTGGGAAGAATTTTGGGCATTGGTTTTCCCCTTTTCATCATGTTTGTTTTTGTTTTCCATGGGTTTGACATTCCGTCTAGCCCCTTGTTGGAAATTGATGCGGGAAGCAACCATGGTGTGGTGGATTAGTTCTCTGATAGAACCAGGCCATTGGGAGTTGACATACTCGTCCATTTCTTTAGGTAATCCTTTGTTTCCTCTCTTCCCTTTCGGAATGACGAGGATAAGAACTATGTATTGATCGTTTCCTCATGGGAGGAGTTGGCGATCGTCTAGACCGCCGTCTTCGTGGAGCCACATCTTCAAAGGAACTTAGGGATTCATTACTTTCTTGTTCTTTGGATCCCTCCTCTTGTATGGGAGAGAGTCTTCTTTTGGGGGTTTCATCAAGAGGCCTCCTAAGCTATCTCTCCTCTTGGAGAGGAAGGGAAATTCCATAAGCACAAAGTTGTTAAGTAACTTCGGCTTGCAAACTAGGGCTGCCCATAGCTTGATGCAACCTAGTGACAAGATAATTGATAAACATGGGGGCATCATCATCAGCACCTTCATGTGCGAAATCAAAGTTATGAATGTTCATAATACTCTCAGCCATGCTAATTATACTTATGTGTTTACTTAGTGTATTCTTTGGCAATTCAACACCTTAGTTGCTACTCCTCTTAGCCTTTGAAAATAAGCACTTAAGTATCTACACCCATGGCTTGAATTGGTTAATTATAAAGCGTAGTGGGGTGGGTCTAACATAGAAGAATTGCCGAGGGATAGCTCCTCTCGGACTTCTTATGGCTCAATAATGATAAAGCCGTAGGCAAGTCTAAAAAGACTCCATTATTGAGACCAAAACTCTCGAGGTGTGCACCATATCCCACATAATGGGCTCAACAAAACCGATAATAGATCCGAATCCCACTTATCCTAATATAATTAACAAAATCAACCATTAATAGGCTACTTAAGGACCTCTCTTCTTAAGCAAAAAAAGAGAAACCAAATGCTCTGATTCCAATGGAAATGGTCTATGAACTTTGAGAATAGCGAAATTAAGAGAATTAGAGTGAGCATTTTTGTGAGATTACTTTGAGAACATCGAGGGTGAACTTAATTGATGGTAGTAACATAAACATAGTACTTAATTAACTTTGCAAGAACAATACTTTGCAAGAGAGAGAGTATTAGAGAACATGACAATAGTGAGGACCGGATTTACTTGAAGCTAGTCCCCCCTCCAAAAGGCGTTTGTATTATAGATTCTCCCATAAAGAGAGACTTGATAAAATACAATCTTTGTGTTCCTTGTGACCTAGATGATTCAATGAATATGAAAAGATTCATGCATCACAAACATAACATAAACTTTACAAAAAGCACCCAAGCCTTAGTCCCAAGGCCTCAAACACCTTCGAAGGTGGAGAGAGCTAGTGGGGAATGAGGGTAGAGAAGAGGAAGAATAATTATCCATAGGAAGATGGCAATAGTAATCATTGAAGCATGGCTCTTGATTGGATTTGCATTCCATAGCCAAGAGTGTTGGTGTAGGCTCTCCACTTCTCAACAAGCTTGGAGAAGGAGATGGAGCTCTTGCACTTTGCACTCCACACAATGAGAGAATGTGTGTGTGTGTGTAGGAGAGATACCCTCCCTCTCATGCTTGGTCCACATCTCTCTCTCTCTCTCTCTAGAAATATTTATTTATATCATTTGGGACATGTGTCCTCTTTTTTCTCTTTAAGAGAAAGAACTTAATTATTTATTTTTATGCATCTAAATTCTCATTGGAGCCCTTTAAAGCCTATCCAATAGGATTCAAGCACATCATGAGGGCCACATGTGGAGAATTTTGTCATGTGTCTTTTATGATTCTTAAGTCATTTGGTTTGAATTGAACACTTCAAGCACTTAGTAAATCAATCATGGAAACCGTTTATGCCTCTTGAGAGTTTATCTTTGAATTGAACACTTCAAGCACTTAGTAAATCAATCATGAAAATCGTTTATGCCTCTTGAGAGTTTATCTTTGAATTGAACACTTCAAGAACCTTAGTCATTTTAAGCATAAAAATCACCTCAAGCTTTGGGCAAGGTTCCCACAAACACTTTAAGCACTTTAGTTAGCAAGCCAACAAGCACCTCATGCTTGGGTAGGGTTCCCACCTCAAGGTCATCCCTAGCTTGCCTAAGGTCAAAGGGCCTTTTAACACTAATTTTTGGATGTCTTTAATGAAGCTAACCCTAAGGTCTTTAAGCTCCATTAGATAGCATTACTTTGTAACAAATGATCTCTCATTTGGACCTCTTTAACCTTGGCCCCCTGTTGAGATAGATCCATAAGCACATGTCTATGTTCTAACCCTTGTTCTCCTTTATTCTCCCACATTAAATGATCATTTTAATATGAGAAAATCATTTGGGTTGGTTAGATATTAGATTTTATGACATACTCTCAACTTAACAGATTTTGATAGGTTTTGTTAGTTTGTACATAGTTTGGTGTTATTGTACCCACTCTCGCAGGAGTGAGGATTATGACTGTGTGTGCTTGTGTGGCTACAGATAGACAGTCACAAGTTTCACAAGTTTTTGTAGATATTTTGCAAGCAGTTTCTTCCATAAGATGCATTTTGAGCTAGTTTTCTCTCTACTCGCGTATATGGTTATGCGCTTTATGCTCGGTTGAGCAGTTTGTCCCAATTTATGCTTGTAGAGTTTGCAGATTGTGGAGTTGCTTTTAGGCGTATGTGAGCGTCAATTTTGATGCGATTGATCATGATTTTGAGCATTGTGTAGTGATCGAGTTACCTCCCATTTTGTTGCCAGTTTGGCATGGTTTATGGTTGAGATTGTAGTTGAGGTTTTGCTCACTTTCTGGGGGAGATTTTGTCAGGTTTTTCCCATATTTCTTGCCATACTTTGGTTCTTAGCCATACATTTATGGTATGCTCATAGTGGTTACAGGTTTCCTTTGATTTTGCTTCATGTTCTCACATCGACGCATATTCCAAGTGTGAGACTACAGCATGCAGGTTACTGGTTTTCACTATTGAGCTACTGGTTGGTTTATGCTTGATTATCATAGTGGTCAAGTGATCTCCCACTTTGTTGCCATTTTGGCGTTCACTTATGGCAGAAAACATGTGTGACATTGAGAGACGGTGGTCTCGTACTTGCCGATACTTGTGTTGTTGGCATTGCGGTCACACATGGCACATTAGACGTCGTTGTTTCATACATATGAGACATCAATGGAGATGTATGCGAGATGCAGATACGACTTTGACACATGTTAGAGAGATAGTTCTACTGGCAGTCTATACCAGTGATGCCAGTGACGGTGATGTCACGTTTGCCTCCAGTGTACCTCTTGCAACTTTTATATAGTTAGCATACTTTCTCCATAGTGGTTACTAGATAGCGATGCATTTTTCTACATCACACCATGCCGTGAGTGGTTTAGCACATTTTCTAGTGGGAGACTTGGTTGTGTGCACTTGGCCGATGGTTCGGTGTTTGACATATAGGGTGTAGGAGATGTTTGTTTGTCATTGCCCAGTGGTACGTCATACACGCTACACCATGTGTGCTACATTCCTCAGCTGAGACAGAGCTTGATCTCAGTGAGATAGTTAGTAGCTTTTGGTTGTCAGAGGTACTTCTTAGAGAGCATTCTTTCTAGATGCATAGCGGTTCACTAGTGATTGCTAGAGGAGCCCGCAATGGCTTGGTATATCCTATGCATGTGTCTGAGGTTCGTGATGGCGTAGTCTCGGTTTTGTTACTAGCATGCTTTGAGCGAGAGACAAGACATGTATTTTTTGCCAGTGATCTCCATCATGCTCAAGAGACGGAGCATTTAGTTGTGCAAGACATGCTAGTAGACTTTGTAGAAATAGAGATACAGTGGCAGTGCTCTAGTGAGACACATCTGGTGTTGTTAGACTTTGTGCAGTCAGAGGTAGAGCAGGTATGCTCCCTAGAGACACAGACAAAGATGACAGATATGGAGTTTTTGGACATGCTCATGTTAGAGGCTGATGAGTTGGTGCCAGAATGCATAATTTTGCCTATGGGTGAGAGGGACGTAGCTTCCCCAATGTCGATGTTGACACATCTATACACATGGGTAGTCTTGAGGATGCAGCTTTTGCAGATAGCACAGGGGAGGCGAGTACAATCACTCTTGTGCAGATTTTGTCAGCATTCGGGCGTCTCATGTTCGACTTGTTACTGTCGAGGCCCGACCTAGCAGCTGCAGTAGGAGCGTTTTTGTAGCAGGGATTTGGTGGCTCTAGCGTGGGTACGCACACTAGCCTACCACTAGAGCCAATATGACTGCGTGTAGATCAACAGAGTGAGCCAGTGGGTGTAGGTCGAGAAAGTCTCTCACCTAGTTTCTTGTACATACTAGTATTTTAGCTAGTAGGCCTCACTTATCAGTGCATCGCCTTTAAGTGGAAGATTGTTGGGGTAAAGACGCTACGTCTTTTGCCAACCCGAACTTCCAGTGGTGTCCGACCGCCCACCCACGTGTGTACATACCCTTATTCTTCATTACATATGAGAATAAGGAGCTTCTCATCTTCAGTCTTGTGAGGCTGCTCCACCCTCACCAGCTTGTGCTTCTCCCCTTCCGCGCACGCACCACACCACGTACGTACGCACGCATCCATGCACACACACACACACACACACACACACACACACACACACACACACACACACACACACACACACACACACTCAACAAAGACATGAAAGCTAAGAGAAGTCAATGTAATAATAAAGTTTTTTTTGAAAATGGAGTGGGTTCTAGAATCGATTTCAACAAAAAGAATCCAATTGGATTTAGTGTCTTTTTTTCACTTTCTTACTTGCTTCTATCCTTGCGTCTTTCTTATGAGCAAGACATGGTAGTAATGCACATTATAACCTCCTATTTAGCAAAAGGACATCTTTCTCTTGGTCTACCTAGGGTTGACAAAATTACTACCAAGTCAAAAAATACAAACTAGGTTGTTAGCTGAAGATGGGTGGCCACACTCAACTGAAGACTGACGAAATGATAAAAGAAGGAAATCCTATGTAGTCATTCCTTGATTAAGAAAACCCTTAATTTCACTTGTAAATACTTGGGGCTTGCAGAAATTACCAATTTTGTATATTATTTTTGCCATTAGACTAAGTAGGATTTCATCTTGGAACATGAGGTTTTGTATTTGGAAGGTATATATACCAAATTCTAACCTTAATAAAAAAACCCTTTTGTTCATTCTATGTAGTGTCCGTGAGAAATGTATTCTGTGTATGAGAGAGAGTGAGAGCTTATCTTGACGCTACGCACACACTAGTGGTCGGAATTGAGTACGGAGGAGTGCAGCGTGTTGCCCCCGGAGAGAGCTACGCGCCAATACCCACACTGCGCGTGTACGGCCCGGCTTCGTGAGATTGACCCTCGAGCTATTTCTAAGGATTCGATAAGCAAACAGTGTCTGTTTTTGCATTTTAGCATATCCACGCATTTGTATTGAGTAGAGATACACATTAGGCACCTTAGTTTTTAGAAACGTCGATCTACAAAAATCTGTCAGACATCCTACGTGATTCTGCAGTGGGTGTTTATGGGTAGGGTTTTGGGTCACGGACCTTAGGGAGAGTGGCCTATTGGTGTTAGTAGGATATCCCTCAAGTTTCGTAGCGTTTCGAGAACACCTAATGGGTATTTGGATCATGGAAGCGTTGTAGGAAATCTCCTCCTGTGCACAATAGTAGGCTGTAACTTAGACATTGGGTAGAGAGCTTTGTAGGAAGTAGTCAATAGTCGGTCGAGTGTAGGTTGACACCCTATGCTTGCTTCCACGCGCCTGCGGGTTGAGCTTCATCCTTAGCTGACAATTCTTGTTAGGTGAGTTCTCGCTGTGCTGACGTCCGTCGCGGTGTATCAGCCAACATTGGCGCCGCTGCCCGTGATGAAAACCCTAGGTAGGTGACTGAGACTAGTCCTTGAGGATAGGGGTTTCTCTGGCTTGCCAGAGTCTTATTTTACATTTAGATAGGATCAGAGGGTGGTGGAATCTCTAGGTCTTAGGAGGAGTCTAGGGAGCATTTGGCTGGCCTGGATCATCCTTCTTAGGTAGTGTTAGATAGGAGTTAGATTGTGGTGCGGAGAGTAGGAGTTGGAGTGGTAGATGCGGTGAGAAGATAGCTTGAGAGTCCTTGAGAGGCTAGGAAGCAACCGAGGCACCAAAATCACCATCTTACATGATAAGTAGGAGTAGGGTAAGTAGGACATCATGATTTATGATCTAGAGCACTTCATCCATGTCATATTTGTTGTTAGGCTCATCGAAGAAATATAAAAGACCGTAAATTGTGTTTAGAAGCTGAATTAGAGTCCAAAAGTTTGTGTGATTATTGCTGAGAGGTCTACAAAGCATAGGGAAGTCCACTGGCAGAAAAAAAATTAAATTCTAAGACAATAGACATCCTACACGTAGGATGTCTACAGGGTGATCTGGCAAGAGTTTAGAGAATCTGAGTTGACCAGAGTGTTTAGAAGGTAGGTTTTACCCTATTTTTACCTGGAAAATGGAAGATTGACCATATCTTGACAGATTGTGGCCAAAGACAGGAATTGCCAGACATCCTACCCAAATTGTGTCAAGGCATAATTTTGAGACCAAAACCATAGGATGTCTTCATGTGCATGATCTACATGATTTATTGAGTGCATGTGAAAGGTTTCATCTCAATTGGGGTTTAAGCACGCTTTTTGATGAAAAAAGGCTAGAATAGCTAAGTTTGGGGTCTTGTGACATTCAAACACAAATCTAAACACACCAGGGTGATCAACACTTCAAGGAAAAGTTGTGGGCCAAGTTGAGAGTAAATTTTGATGCAAAAGACATCCTACATGTAAGAGGTCTAATGCATGATTAAAAGGCCAAAATTATATTTGAGACATACCAGGCTCTCATATAGCCTTAGACAAACCTCCTAGTCAAGTTTGGTCCAATTTGGAGTTGATTTGACTAGTGAATTCATCAGAATGAACATTAGGCTTCTGGAACAGATTTTTGATCAGTTGACCAGCTTATAGGTGTCCAAACCAAAAAATGAGAACAACTGTGATCTCAGTACATCAAGGGAAAGCTACAGTGCAAATTTTATTTGAAACAGAGCAAAAAGACATCCTACGTGTAGGATGTCTACACGGTCATTTTTAGGACAATATTATACTGTGGACATACAAGGAGGTTCTAGTGACTTAAGGGTTCCAGAACTTCTTTTAGAAGTGAAATTGGACTTTGTTTGACCTATTTACGAAGCAAAGATGAGAATTAAGACGTTACCTCTAGACTGACAAACACGTAGGTGGTGTAGAGTTCAAGATTAGTGGACCTAATCAATAACATCAGAAGTGTATAGAGTACAATAGTGGTTGGGATTAACACTCCAATTATACCAATCATTACTAAGACCACCTCTAGATGTTAAATTCTTTGATTTGATTGCCAAAATTAAACGCTTGTGTACAAGTATATTCAGCAGCAAGGCAAGAAGTTGTACAAAAACTGATCCCTTGCTAGGTGAGTGGTTGGATTTGTGATAAATTGCATTGCTAAGTTTGATGAATTTAAGATCAGGAAGACACATTCCAAGAGACCAAAAAGTGGCATGTGATTAGGAACGCTAAGTATCCACTGAGGAGAGTGTAACTCAGGCAAGGCTAGATCCATTAGCCCCAATCATTGAGGAAGGTAGTGATACTGACACTTCATCAGACAAGTCCTTCATGATGGCTAATCAACGGCCAGGAGGCTTCTCCGGTGAAGGACCAATGCTAGGAGGAAGTACCTCCCATAACCCTTTGAACAAGGCCAAGTTCACTATAATCTTCTTAGAAGGAACAAACTCTCAAGGAACCCTAGTTTATTCTGACTATCGGGGACACAAGTGTATTTGTATAGAGGAACGGCCTTCTCAGAGACTGGAGATAATTCAACTCTATGATGATGGAGATAGATTTCGAGATGAAAGGGGGAACCACTATCTGATAGTTAGGAACCCTGAAGATTACAACAGGTATAAAGATAATGTGGCAAAAGAAAAAATGGTCTCAGAAACTTAAGAGCCACCTCCTAAAATTGATCGACCTGGAGCTCATTTTATGTATGATAAAAAAACAACCGGAGTCTCTACCTATAATGAGAATGTGGGAATTTACAAGCATGAGAGCGAGGGAGTAGTCTCTTATTTTTGATGCAAAGAACCCAAATGAATTAAGTGATGACAAGGTTCTTTACTTGTTCTCTTATGAAATTGCTATTGGGAAGGATATCATTTTTGTTGACAGGTACGGGCGAGAATACAAACGAATTCTTCCAGAGGAGGTAGATAAAGCAACAGTTCCAGAAACATCAACATATGCCCCTGAAGAAGTACCAAGGTCCACCTATACCCCTAGCAAGTCTACAAATCCATTTTCAGAAGAGTACGACACAACATCACATTCTAATCGGCAGCAGACTTTCAACTATCAGAACCAGCACGCAACCCAACCATCATTGCAGGCATGGCTTCAACAAAATGCAACATCCAAACAAGACCTAAACAGAGGTGATTATCCAGCCGCATAAGGGCTAAGAGATTTACAAGAACCACCACTCCATTCACATTACCAAGGTGAGAGTAAGCCGGAAACTCAAGATTCGGCAGAGCCCAAAAGACAACCCATAGAATGAGAACAAAGAGAACGAGTTCATAGAGATGAACCACCTCTTGCAAGAACCGTCAGAAATTATGGCTTAGGAGCACCTCTGGGAGAGAAACCCTCCCACTACAGAAGGCCAAAAGAGGCATATCGAGGAGGACGAGGAGAACCAATGATGAGATTTGTAGACCATCGTAGAATTAGACCTTCTCAGGTGCAAAAATGGGTAATCAAGAAATACTTGGGAAACAGAGATCCTAGGGATCATGTAGCAGCCTTCATGCGTGTAATTAGAGCTGAAGGAGTTTTGGATTTTCCTACTCAATTTGCAGGGTTTGGACTTACCCTAGAAGAGGATGCAGCCACTTGGTTTGATTCTGTGGAGCATAGAGATTTTGAGTCTATGGAGGAGGTTTTGATGAATTTATTGAGGAATTCTCACAAAGGGGGATAGCTCATAATACAATCTCACAAATCCATAAATTCAAACAGAAGGAAGGTGAATCTGTGCGAAAGGCATCCCTACGACTAAAGAGATATGTGAAGTTCTGCCCCGTGGAAGAATTGCCAACCCAATCCAGACTTATGCTTATATTTATTCAAGGACTGAGAAACGCAGATCTCCAGAAGGACTTACATATGAAGAGGAGCACAACATTAAATGAGTTAACTAAGGAAGCTCTTTACCTTGTAGACAATTGTGCGGTCTACAAGGAGGGTGAATTCAAGGATCTTGATGATGATTCATCCTCACAACAAAGTGGAAGCAAGTCCATTAAGTCAGCACAGAAAGGAGAAGTAGCTGTAAGCCGGAGCACCTGGTGGAAGAAGTGCTAAAAAAATTTAATATGTATGCCAAGCCTCAGGCTAAGCAGCCAAAGTGGTGTGCAATGGAACAAAAATGGACAAACCATGTGATGGAGGAACGTTATTACAACAAGGGATATGTGAGAGAGTGACCTTATGCTCCCCAAGCTCAAGTAGCATCTCCTCAAATCCCACCGATGCCTAGGTATCAAGCAGGTAACCTACCAGGACCTGTAGGAGTTGAAAGACCACAACCAGTATTGGGGCAACAACCACCCCTACCAGGAGTAAGACCGGTTGGCATAAGGTATGCACCGACGGTAAAGGAACCAGAAGATAAGGCTTTGGTACCCATGCATGCATATTACAAATATCCCAATGGATATGCAAAAAATCCTATCTATTATCCACCTGAAGAACCTAAGACACAAGAACCTTAAAGCATGATTGGAAGTACGGGACCACCAACAGCTGCCCAGGCTCCAGGAGAAGGAAGATACAGCTTGGATGAACGAACACTGTTGTTCATAGCCAATGGAGGCATGGGTGGGTAGAGTCATGCTTACCAACAGAGAGGAGCTCAAGGAGCACCTCAACAGCCTAAGGGACCCTGCTACAAGTGTGGTGGAGACACTGGCTAAGGGACTGTCCTCACGATGAAATCATTAGAGTCAATGCGTATTGCACCGAATGTGGAATTACTCACTTGATTCTTGAATGCCCTTAAAACCCGAGCAAAGGAGAAAAAACTACTTTAAACATGCTGGAAGCAGTGCCATCCAGTGGGGGGTCAGAAAATGAAAAAGTAATACCTATTCAGGTAGTCACACGGGCACAAGCTCAAAGAAGGACAAACGAACCCATAATTGAAGAGCCAAAGACCGATGCCCCTAGTGCAGAAATGAAAAATCAACGAAGCACTTGGAAAGCTAGAAAGGCTCGTATGAAAGCCAGGAAGGAACAAGAGTAAACGGCTCTATCCGAGGAGCTAAAACACACAAAGGATAGATTGGAGCGATTAGAGGTCACACACTGCTGCAACCATAGGGCCCAAGGAAATAGTGGAACCCAAAAGTGCAGGATCGGGAGGATCAATACTGGTAGAAAAAGTAAATGAGCAGCTTGACGCACTTTTAAAAGCATACAAAGCCAGACAAAAAAAAAACAAAACCAAGAGCAAAGATGGATGACTTATCCATATGCAGAACTAGAAAAATAGAGGCTGGAAATGTGTCAGAAGATGATTGAAACAACCCAATCCTTGATAGAAAACCCACCTAGTAAACCTGCAAGTTGGCACGAGGTGCCAGCTCCAACCCCTATCACACCAACTCTAGAGAAACAAGCAGACACAAAGGAAGGACTCACGACTACCTCAGAGTCTAAGCGAGAACCTATCATAGTGTCAAATACAATAGATGAGACATTTGATGTTTCCAACCCAAAACATCGGCGAGGATGGGTAAAAAGTGTGACAGTCTAGATGACTTGTGGAAGCAAATGAAGCTAATGGGGTAAACTACCAACTAAATCGCGCTGAGAAGGAGAAAAATGAGATCTTACCTCCCATTGAAGAATTTGAGGCAAGATCACAAATGAACTTTGATATGCATTCACAAGGGGGGGACCAGGGGTCAATTAGCTTGGGGCACAGCCAACCTGACTCGCTAAAAACTCAACCCTCTTACCTAGGGGAGTATGAAGCTAAGTCTGAAGTGAGAGCAATACCATCTCACAGACTTTCTCCCAACAGAGTAATGGATTCACAAGGGTTGATTGAGTTATTGTCCACCCATGTGGCATGCACAATCACGTTAGCCGCACCCTTGAGGTTACGACCAAACATGTGGACCACCGTAGGAAAATGCTTAAAAAAATTTGGAGTAAAAGACCCTACCTCAAGGATTCAAGAAGGGATCAGAGAATTGGACAAGCCTCAACTAAACACTAGGCCTGTACCTTTAAAAAAGGTTGGAGAATATTACGAGGGAGAAGATGGAAATACCACACTACCAATAGAATTCCAGGGAGTAGTATCCAAGGCTATTCTCGACAGTGGAGCGGGAGTCGCTATCGCCACTAAAGAAATCTGGAAAAAATGGAAAAAACCGGCTTTGAGAGCAACCAGAATGAAATTACAACTGGCAGATGGGTTCATGGAAAAGCCTCTAGGACTTTTAGAAAAAGTAATTGTCACCTCTTGCGGAATCGAGTATGAGCATACATTTGCAATAGTTGATTTTGGCAAAAAGAACAATTACGAGATCATCTTGGAAAGACCGTTCATGATACAATTAAAGATGGTACATGATTGGGGTTATGACCACATATACCTCAGGCGTGGGGAGACTACAACCAAAATATACCTAAAAGACCATAATCACAAAGATGTGAACCAGCTACCAGTGGAAGAGTTTGATTCGGCTACGTTGGCAGGGTCCGAACTCCCAACATGGTTAGGGCAGAAAAAAGAGCTATGGATGTGTGGAGCTTCACATTCTAGGATCTTAAAAAGAGAAGAATGCATCTTAGAAAGAGCTATTGAAGAAGACAAGGATTATATTCCGGAACCTTTTCCCGAAGGTGCATTAGAACCTACGGAATGGGAATACATACTAGCAACGTTGGACGTCTGTGCCATTACAGATAGCCCAACGACAAAATTTTGTGATAAGGACGGCTATGATGGGCTGCCCTATTACATGGTAAACCTTGTACCAGTAGGAGATGAGAATGTAGACTCACCAAAACAAGAAGAGTTTCATGACTCCTCTGAGCATCTGGAATTAAGTAACGATGTAGATAACGAGTGTTCAGACAGCTCAAGCGAGAGTAGGGAAACAACCGTAGATATCAAGTTTTATGATTTTACAAATCAACACCCTAGACGCCAGGAACGCTATAGAAAAAAAAGAGCAAAAAACAAGATTAGAGAAAACCCGATGCCCAGGATAAAAGACAAAACGCACTATCTAATGCTAGTCAAGATAGAGGATTGTGTAAAAGACAAAATATCAAGGAGATTCTCAAGAGTTCGAGGGATAAGGACACATGAGGACATAAAACAAGCACGGAAAACTAAAACGGAAACAAATTCAAGAAAATCTCAACAATCAAAACGTGGAAAGACAAAAGATCCAGAGTGGACCAAAATGGAGCGCAAAAAGAAATATCAAGAACTTAAACGGACGTTATGAGAGGTATGGACTACTGAGGTAGAAAGTGAAGGTAAGGAGGATTCAAAAAAAGAAAACATGGATGTACCATCTCACTATCGAAAATTCACCATCCAAGACAGAAAAATCATAATGACACCACCAATAAGGGAAAGAATAAACCAGGGTTCTTATGATGGGCCGAAAAATGCAAAACAAATTGACCTTGCTACACCAGGCAAAGAGCCTCAGCCTGTCTATATAGCATTTGATTTAGCGCCTGAAGAAGAAGAAATGCTAACACAACTTCTCAAGAAGTATAAAGATGTGTTTGCATGGTCTTACAAATACCTCAAGGGAGTTGATCCATCGATATGCCAACATACAATTCCGTTAAAATCAGATGCCAAACCAAGCAAAAAGCGTCCTTACACATATAATGACACATTCTCTAAACGAATCAAAGAAGAGATTGACAAGATGAAGGATGCCGAATTCATCTATGAAATTGAGCATACAGATTGGGTGTCACCCATTGTGGTTGTCCCCAAAAAGAACGAAAAGTTACGTGTGTGTGTGAACCTCAAAAAGGTAAACGCAACAACAATAAGGGATAATTATCCCTTGCCAATCCCAGAACATGTGCATGAGAGGGTAGCAAAAAAACATGCCTATTCATTTCTGGATGGGTTTTCGGGGTACAACCAAGTGACAATTGCAATAGATGATCAACACAAAACCGCATTTGCCACAGAATGGGGAATGTATGCATATAGAGTTATGCCTTTCGGCCTAACCAATACCCCAACCACCTTCCAAAGGTTAATGACTCATGCATTTAAAGAATACCTAAGAATATTCTTAGAAATATGTATATAAATGATCTTTGTCCACTCTCTTATTCTAGAAGAACACATTGACCATTTACAAAAGGTATTTGAGAAGTGCAGAACATATCGAATCTGTCTCAACCCAGAAAAGTTCATTTTTATGGTAAGACAAGGCCGCATCTTAGGACATATTGTCTCAAGAAATGACATAACCACTGACCTAGACAAAATTAAAGTCATAGCAGACTTGCCCAGGACTACTAAATCCAAACAAGTACAATCTTTCATGGGACACTGCGGATATTATCGAAGATTCATATATATGTATGCGGTCATTGCACGATCACTATATCGCTTAGTAGTCAGTTTTGAGTGGACTGAGGAGTGTGAAACTTCATTCAAAAAGCTTAAGGAAACCCTTGTATCAGCACCTGTACTTAAAGCACCAGATTGGGAAAAGATATTCCATGTTCACATTGATGCCTCTGCATACGCAATTGGGAGTATTCTGGCTCAACCTGGAGACGGAATAATGGATTTCCCAGTTTGTTATGCGAGCCGAAAGCTAAATAGTGCAGAAAAGAACTATAACACCACTGAAAGAGAGGGATTAGGAATGATATATGCTGTAAATAAATTTCGGCATTATCTCCTTGCAAACAAATTTGTGTTCTTCATAGATCACCAAGCTCTTCTGTATCTAGTAAATAAACCATGCAATACTGGGAGAATTGTACGCTGGTTTATTATATTGCTAGAGTTTGACTTCACAGTGGTAGTAAAAAAAGGTAAAACGTATCTACGAGCGGATCATCTTTCAAGGCTACAAAACGGGGAAGCTCCTGAAGGAGTCAATGATGACATACTTGATGCTTATCTTTTCAATATTGAAATCATACCCAAATGGTCTCAGAAAATTGTTAGCATTCTTTCCTTTGGAGGTAGATTTGATAAAAAGGAAGAGGGATCCAAACAATAAACATTTTGACAAACAAAAAACTTTCAATTGATTGGGGACGACTATACCATCTAGGCTCGGACAAAATTCTACGATTATGCATAAATCCAGAGGAATTCGAGTGTTATCTTGAGGAAGCACACATCCAAGACTGTGCATTTCATTGTTCAACAATGAAAACACACCAAAGATTGAAACACTTAGGAGTATATTGGCCAACTATGTATGCTGACACACATGCTTATGCTAGCAAATGTATTATATGTCGTGCCAAACGATCGGTGGATCACGGGATATTGTTTCAGGTAACCATTGCACCTGCATGGAGTCAATATATCATTGATTTCTTAACAACAAGGTAATTTCCTGAGAACATAACAAAAGCACGACAAAGGGCTATAGAGTTGGAGGCGCGAGACTTTAATTTAATTGAAAATCAACTGTACAAGCGAGGAAAGGACAATCAACTTAGAATCTGTGCAAGTGAAAGTGAATACCTGCTGATTCTAGAACACGTACATGGAGGAATAAGTGGAGACCATTTTTCAGGCGATAAGACGACAAAAATTGTCTTAACCGCAGGGATATGGTGGCCTACATTGCACATGGATGCTGAGGAATTTGTAAAGCGTTGTGACGCATGTCAGTGTGCTAAAGTGCCGATAAAAAGAGATGAGATTCCACTACGGCCAATGATGGGAGCACGGGCATTTGCAAAATGGGGAATTGATTTTGTGGGGCCTATTTCACCCGCTACATATCGCACCCATACCCAATATATCATCGTGGCTACGGACCATCTCACAAAATGGGCTGAAGCCAAAGCGACACAAAAAGCACATGCAAGGACCACTGCACAATTTTTGTATGAGAATGTCTTTGTAAGATATAGATTACCAATAGAAATTGTCAATGATCGAGGAACACATTTTCTTAATGAATTCATTGAATACCTACTAGAGGAATTCATGGTCATACATAAAAAATCTGCTCCATATCATCCACAAGCAAATGGACAAGTTGAGGCCACAAATAAAACCCTATGCACTATTTTGACTAAAATTGTATCAGAATCAAGGGCAGACTGGGATCAACAACTACACTCAACACTATGGGCATACAAGGTAGCTTATAAAACATCGATTGGAACAACACCATACAACATGGTGTTTGGTCTAAATGCTACATTACCCATAGAGTTTTTGATTCCAACTCTACGAGTGGCGAAACGCTTAGAATGGATAGGCCATGAACGCTCTTCAAGAATAGATGATCTTGAAAAGCTAGATGAACTTTGACTGAGAGCTGTAGCTTCGATCTATGCTCAGAAGAGAAGACAAAAGGAGTTTTTTGACAAGCGTGTGCACACGAAAGATTTTAAAACAGGTGATTATGTACTTGTTTACACTTTGAAGCAACATGCCAAAAAACTTAAAAAGCGAGGGATGGAACCCTTTGTGACTAGCGGAGCCGTCAAACTTGCGGCATTGAAAGGTGAAGAAATGCCAAATTGGATTAGTGGGTGTTAGTTAAAAAAGTATCATCTACCACTAACACAGGATATGCTTCAACAAATCCATCATGAAAAACAACAGACAAAGGAGAAACAGAGGGTAAGAGAAGAAGCACAAGCAGAAGCAAAAGAACGCATTGCAAAAAGAAGGCTTCTATGACAGCAACAACAAATTGGATCACCGTTGCGAATAAATGCTATTCGATTAATGAATTCTAGTGAAGACACAGTGGATCCAATAATTTCAGTCAAAGTGGGTAGCAACCAAGTTGACTCGACGGCATTGCTTGATTCAAGAGCTCAAGCAAATCTGATTTCTTGCAAATTATATAAATAGCTCAAGCTTGAAGAACAACTCCATCCTACTCAACAAGCACTGGAAAGAAGTACATCACATTCATTAAGCATGTTGGGCTGGACGATATTGCATGTACAAATACATCAATATGTTTATCCCCACAAGTTTTATGTGGTTGAGGATGCGAGCACACTACATCCAATGTTGTTGGGACAACCATGGCAGAAAGAGTATAATGTGCAGATAGATTGGAGTTCGAATACAATCAAAATTCAACAAGCACAAGAATACCATGTGGTAGCCTTTGCTCAGAAAACCCAGAAGAACCAGATAATGGTGCCACAATCACTTGATAAAGAGCAAAAAAGATGGGTGCCACTTAACCAGCAAAAGATACCTATGAAGGATAACCAGGAAACCACCCACCGTATTCAATAAAAAAACGAGACACCACAAACGACAATGAATAGATCAAGGTCAGCAATACGCAAACAACAGGCCCATGGGTACGGAAGGATGGAACTGAACGAGCCTACAAACCACAATGCAATAGAAGACAACCTCCGAAAAACAATGTTAAACAAACACCGAATAGGGTCATAAAGCAGATATGGATACCGAAAAACATGCTCAACTGCCAACTACATGAGACACGTGTTAGGGTCCCCAAAGCGACGCTACAGGGACTCCCTTCAGTACAAGCAACACTAGCAGCCAGACAATCTGTAAATCCGACATCGGCAAACCGATCTATGTGGGTGCCGATCAAAATAACAAAAATAACGACCAAAAAAGAGGCCATAAACCTACAAAACAAACAGTAAACCTCGATGTCGAATGCCAATAAGCATCTTGCTTATTCCCTCCTCTCGCACCGCATTAATTTTACCATGCATTGACTGAGTATGCATCAGGTAGGGCCACGTTACAAGGCTGCGCATTAGCATGATTTTAACCCATGCATTGCACCTACCCCGAGGAGATACCTTGTCGTTTAGGAGGACTCCGATTAGGAGGGGGGGAGGCATTCTTAATGCGAACCCGATGACCGTAAAACGCAGCAAAAAGGACATGTTTTGACTATTTTTGAGGGGTTTACATTTGATTGTGAAATTTTTTGGACTAACCTAAGTACATATGCCCTTATACAGAATTAATTTGCAGATATATGAGGCCAAACACAAAATTGAGGCCTATAGATGTGTGTGTATAGATGTAAAAATAGACATTTTTTGGACAAAATATTGGTAAAACAGAGAAATCCGGCCATAAAAATTACATGTGAGTATACATAGTGTGTCGAGGTGAAGTTTTTGATTTATTTTGATTTTTGGGGTTTTTTTGGGTTGACTTTGCTATTTTCCTTTTAATTTTACTAATTATTGGCAAAAAAACTTCAAAAATACAAAAAGCAGATGAAATGCGAACGTAATGAAAAACCAAAAAAAAAATGGGGATGATCAGTGACTATAAGACAACCCAGGGTACAGTGTGGGTGCAGTCATGAGAATGAAGCGGGAGCGTGTTGTGGCCAAATTTTGACTGAATCATCAAAATTCTCAGAAACTGGGCAAACGGAGTTCAAATGGGGAACTTTTCGAGTCTAAACCGTGTTTCACAAAAAGTTAGGAGCACATGTCAAATTTCATGAAAAATGGTTCGGGGACCCCCATTATAAGATTTTTTCACTCCACTTAGAGCTCATTTCTACTATTTCACTTGTGAGAGAGAGCTCTAGCCACCTAGAGCGCACAGGACTTCCAACAACAGCTGATATGCCGCGCACAAGCACCCAACGGCCACCAGATATGAGATATAGGCTCAACACCTTATGCTTTTCGTGTATATTTGATGTTTTGTCGCCAAAACTAGCATAAAACTCCAACGGGGTTTGTAGGGTAGAGGCCTGTGAGCATAGGTAGCCACCTAACGGCTAATCCAATATCAACAAGACTTCATAGGGGGTTTACCCTAGCCTAGGACACTAATCTTGGATGCCCAAAGGAGGCAAGAAAGCAATGGAGAAAACTGTGGCACCTCAAGCCCTGCAAGAGGCCACTAAGAGGAAAATCCGGCAAAAGTGGCCCAAATGATACCAAAACTCATGGGTAGGAGCTTCTCGACGAGCTCTACAAGGCTACATAGGCCACATGGCCATAAGGCGACCCAATGCAGGCCTAAGCTTCAGAAACGGCATCGGAAACGCAAAGCATCACTTGGCTCTCACAGCCAAGCGAGACGTCCGTTTGCCACTAAACTTCACGAGCGGCTTATCAAGGCCTTCAACAACCAAGTCCTATGGTGGTAGACCACTACAAATTATCGGGGCATGGAAACGCAATCATGGGTGCTTCCAGAGCGACAAATCGCCAAACGAATCTCAGGTGAAGCCAAAGCCAACAAGAACCACATGGCAAGGTTCCCCAAGGGTTCATGAAGCTATGCAGCTCATCATCAAGAAATTTTATCGCAGAAAAGTGCTCCAAGAGTCAAAAATCGCCTCTGAGGCTTTGAAAGCCAAGAATGGAGTTTCTAACTAACCATTTGATTTTTTAATTGAAATAAGTCACAAAGGGGACTTAGGGAGGTCATATGCAAATAGTAGTAGGACTTGCTCCAAAAAAATGCACAGGAGACATCCTACGCATAGGATGTCTCAAGGCCACTTTTGGGCACCGAACTCATCATTCAGCCATACACACAGCCTCTACATGTCATTTACATATTATCCCTCAAGTTTCACTCCATTTGGACCAAGTTTGACCTCTTATGCATCAAAAAACGCAAAGTCAGAGCGTAGAGGCAAGAAATGGTCATAGACCTATCAGAAATGATCCAAATCAAGTGAAACTTGAACCACACACTCTTCATAACATGCAAAGCTAACTGTAAGGCCAGATCTTAAAAATCATGAAAAAGACATACTACGCGTAGTATGTCTCCAAGCTTGAAATGACCTCCAGGTGGATTTTTTGATCTTCATACATCTTTATCACAATCATACAAGCCCACCCACCAAGTTTCAAGCCAAACAGATCACTTTTTGGCCTCATAGCTCCATAGATGGGCTTTTCAGACTCTGAAACACCAAAAATGGTCTTCCTACCCTCAAAACTTATCCAAATTCAAATCTAAGACCATGGTGATGGTCCACGGGCTATGCCGTATCATGTTGAAAAGTGTCATGCAGTTCTGAGCAAAAAACACATACTACGCGTAGTATGTCTCCAGGGTCATATTGACCTACTGAGCAAAGTTTGACATCATGAATGTGATCAACATGCTACAAGAAGCCTACATATTAAGTTTCAAGTCATTTGGATAACATTTGCTCATCATTACAGGACATCCTACTCATTTGTACACCAAAAGCCTAAAATAGTCCAAATTTGCACTTTTTTGGTGTCTAAATCAAAATCCAAGCAAAATAGCTATGATGTAAAGGTCATAAGCTATCATCATGTCAAGTTTGAAGTCGTTCTAATGAAAAAAACATCCTACACGTAGGATGTCTTTAGGCTTATTTTGCAGCACAAATCCTACTGTTTTCACTTGCAGGGCATCCTTAGTCCCTCTTGAGCTCATGTTTCAGTTTTCAAGTCAATTGGATAGTTAAAACTCAGTTTATCAGCTAATTTGTAAAAAAAAACGCTAACTTTGGACTACTGAGTGCAACAGGATCCATGGCAGCTGCTAAGTCGCCAGCAAAGAAGAAAAGGATGACCAACAAGGATTACCTGGATGAGGTGGAGCCATTTATAATACCAACAGGAACCATAAAGCCCACTACCACTTGGGTACAAAGCAACTTACTTGAAGCAAATGATCTCAGAATATACCAAGGCATGTTCAAAGACCCAGAGGGCAATGCCATAGAGCTGCCAATGATACCACATGAGCTCAATGAATTCATGAGAAGGCCAAAGATAGTGTCTATCTTGGAAAAGTTAGACTTACACAATTATTTTGAGGCTTTGCCAACAGGAATTGACATTCAGAGATTCTGGGAATTCGTCACAACAATAAAGGAGAATGGAATAGCCAAGGTGACAGATTTGCAAGGAAAGAACAAAATGATTGTGATCACACCAGAGGTGGTTGCAAGTGCCTTGAACCTCTCTAATGCAGGAGACAATGTCAACAAGAGGCGAGAAGAGGTCAAGGTATACAAGGAAATTAAGAAGAACTACACCCTCGAGGATATTGCAGATCCAATGGTGGCAACCATGTGCCAACTATACAACCAATATTTCCATATCTGCACCAAGAGGCCTCAAAAGTACATTGTGCCACCTGCAGCAATTAGAACAACATTCACATGGGCAATGAAAACAAGCCGCCCAGGAGAGATAGATTATGCGGCATACCTGCAGTACCACATTGTGAGGATGGGAACCAATAATCCCGCATATATTGTAGTAGGGAAGATGCTCATCAAGGTAATATATGAAGCTCTAAATGCTAAAGGCCAGTGTCCTCTTCCTCCATCATAGAATGAGTGGTTGAAGCTGACAGAAGACAAGGAAGAGGAGCAACCTACAGCTCCCAGGGTGGTCACCAGACTGAAAAGAAGGTTAGAGACAATAGAGGAAGAGCCACCTCAGCCAAAGAAAGGAAAGAAAGCTACCATTCAGATGCCAGCAAAAGAGACTAAATCCTAGAAGGCTGCTTGGCTAGAGAGGCTGATGGAGAGTTACAGAGCCGAAAGAATGCTTAAAGGAGATCTAAGCGAATTATGGAAGTTCTCACTTGAGGCCATGTCTGGATCTTCTCAAAGGACTAATAGGGATCACTTCGAAGATTATATAAAGAATTTTGAGATCCTAGATACGACGACCGAGAATATTCCAATTATACCTTTTACCGAAGAAGAAGTTGATGATGTGAGGCGGCAACTGTTAGAAGAGCAGAAAAGTATAGAGCGAGAGAGGAAAACAAAGGCTGATTGGGACTTCAAAAAGAAGCAATCAACCCCACCATCAAGCCACGAGCCAAGTCCTCCACCATCACCACCTCCTCCTAGTCCTCCTCAACCTCTACAGACTGAGGAGTTGATTAAATCTGAGAAGCCGCAAGACTCCAAGAAAGAATAGGACAAAGAGAAAGAGCACAAGGAAGAGTTTGAACCAAAGCGTGAGAAGCAAGATCCGGAAGCAAAAAACTATAGAATATTCTTGGATCTACTAGCTACTGGATACACCCAAAAAGAGGAAGCTCATACAGCTTTTCAACTAT
Source organism: Adiantum capillus-veneris (assembly GCF_014529385.1). Lineage (NCBI taxonomy): Eukaryota > Viridiplantae > Streptophyta > Polypodiopsida > Polypodiales > Pteridaceae > Adiantum > Adiantum capillus-veneris. The sequence continues at coordinate 12,676,370 of NC_140947.1, read as the reverse complement.
CAACCCCTAAACCAGAAGAATACACGTTGAGCCCTCGTTTGGTGGAGCTAAATGAGATTGTAACAGATACAATGGATTTGCAACCACAAGCCGAAGATTGGGAAGAAGTGATGCAGAGACTGCAAGGATTAAGAGCCATATCAATGGCCAAAGAGATTGAGTATGAAGGGATGAAGTTGAGTGAAGTAAAGGTGAAAGCTGATGCACTTCAGAAGCAAAGTCAAGAGAAAATGGACAGCTAAGCACAACTGCAAGCTGAACTAGAAGTAGCACTGAAGAAATGTCAAGAGTTAGAAAGTCAAAATCGAGAAACCACTCAGAAGCTAATGAACTCTGAAGAAGAGTTCAGAAAATCACCAATGCTCTGACTGAAGCCGAAAACGAAAGGGAAGGGCTCACCCTACAGCCGATGGAAGAGTCAAAAGAGGTTGAGAGCTTGAGGGAGGCCAAAGACAAAGCTGAAATATCACATGAGGCTAGCCAATATGAGGTGATTGAACTAAAGGATCAAATCAAAGTGAAAGATCAAACGATTCAAAGGTTGAGAGCATCTCCGGGCAGAGCAAGAGCTGCTGGTGCAACTAGTACTAGCCAAGATAAAGATGTGTTTGAAGAAAAAATGACAGAACTTCAAAAAGAGCTGATGCTTGAAAAGAGGCAGAGAGTAATGCTAGCAGAGGGATCAATGGTGGTACAAGGAAGGTTAGAAGATGATAAAAAATCATTGAAAGCAGAATTGGATAGGCTTCAAAAAAGACTAGAAGATGGCACAAGGATGTTGTAGACAAAGAATGATGAGGTAAGGCAGAAGCTAGAGAAAGCTGATAGAGTCAATGTAGAACTTAATGACCTATTAGTAGCTGTGGTAGAACAAGCTCAGTTAGCAAAAGACGACTTACAGAAGCAACTGGACAAACTTAAGAGCCAACCAAGTGAAGAACCTCAACAAAGTCATGGGCCAGCTACTATGGAAGGAATTGATATAGAGAATGTGTCAGATCCGGTGGACAAAACAATACAAGAGGACATTCCTATGGGACCCTTACAAGAGCCGGGGGATTTGACACAAGAAGAAGAAGACAATCTACAGAAAGCAATAGAAGTAGCCATAGAAGTCACCACCAAAGAATCAATGCTGTGGGAGTAGAGGGTATTGAAGTCCATGACCATTCAAAGATTAGATGCAAATATCGTTCGACATGAATGGCTACAACACTCTCTCCCCTATCCTCTTTCAAAATATGAGGCTGCTACACTCAACAAGAGGATTAAAAGTTAGGTTTAATGGCCATGTGGTCGACCGCCCATCACTAACTGCCACTAACCCTAAGTGTACAGCTATACAATTGTGTGAGCCACTAACACTAAGTACAATGTGTATTGTGCCTTAGTGCATAAGATAAGAGAAGAAAGAAAGGGGGCATACAGTACGTTGGCTCTCTCCTTCAACCTGTGTGTGGCTATGGTGGTGTGTGTGTGAGTGTGTGCGTGCGTATTCTTCTTCCGTTGTGCTCCCAGCTCCTCCCTATCATCTGGTATCAGAGCGGTTTCATTCTCGAAATTGTTTTCCGTGCGCGCGCGTACTTTCAAGAGTGCAAATAGGATTCCGATTTTGTCATTGGCAAGTTCAGCTTCCCGAGAGCGTTTCCATCAAGTGTACTGGGGTTTTACCCCCCATTTGGAGCCATTTGAGCCATCAGAAACCCCATTCGAGCTACGGTTAGGAGCTGAAATTTTCAGCCCTCTTATGGTAGTTTGTGCTGCAGTGATTCCATAGCCAGTTACGGGTACCAGTGTTGCAGTCTCTTCCATCTTTGAGAGCCCATGGCTCATTCGGGAGTGTGTAGCCTCTTTTGGAGTGGACTCATACACACACATAGAGTGGGAGCTTGACAACATTGTCTTCTTCGACTACAGGTACATGTATAGGTACAGGTATAGGCTACAGGTTTCAGTGCTTGCGATATTATGGTTCCAGTGGGAGCAGTTGTTTATACGTACATGCATATGTTGACACTTTTGATAGTGTTTGAGCTCTTTTGAGAGCGGATTGACTCCCCGCAGGGATGTTTAGTTGCAGGCACATGCTTTTGACGCCTATTTGAGCGTCTTGACAGACTTGTACGTCTTTGTGGATACTGCCATTGTACGCTTTTGTGGAGCCATCTTTTGGCTAGTATGGCAGTCCTGGTCATTTCTGAGACTTGGTCCAGAAGATAGCCATTTCTGAGACTTGGCTATACGTTTTATGCTGCATAACCTACGTTGTTGAGGGTCGATAGCGTGAGGTTTTCATTGAGCTGGGGTATTCTCAAATGTGGAGATACCTTCGGTGATACAGGTAGCTGGAGCATCCCTTACGAGGCCTCTCCATATGACATGTATAGAGTGGTATAGGTGCTTTTGACGCCAAGTTGGCGGTCTATGGTCAGTTTGACTGTTTATACACCTCAGTTGGTCTCTATACAGTGTGCTTTTGAGAGGCATTGCTCTCTTCTATGCTTTGTGAGTGACATACTTGGTCATTTTGTCTTGTATTTTGGTTGACATAGTCCCAAATACAAAGGAGACTCTACCAAAAATTTTCCAGAATCTTTTGGTAGTTTTGTCACCATGTCTACTAGCAAAGATCGTGACATTTATGACATAAAGAAGTTTGATGGCACTAATTTTCATCTTTGGAAGAATCATATGCAAGATGTGCTTGTCCAAAAGAAATAGAAATTTCCTATTATTTATGCGACACAGATTAAAGAGATAAATTTGAATCACTTTCAGTGGAAGGAGCTTGATGAGCTATGCAGATCTACTATTAGATTGCACCTTGCTGAGTCAGTGTACTTTTTAGTTCTAGAATGTGAATCTGCCTATGCTTTATGGCAAAAGTTATGCAACACTTATGAGAAGGATACGGCAAGTAATAAGGTTTTCATGATGCGAAACTGTTTAACACTAGGTTGGTAATGGGACACTTTTATGTCCTGGGACACTTTTATGTCCTGGGACACTTTTATGTCTTGTTAAGTGACCATTTTTCTTGAATTATGTCAAGAGTGTCAAAATGGATTTTGAGGTGCTATCTATCTAGAAAGTTGTCTCATGAGCTGAAAAAAACTCCACATTTTTTTGGAATATCAATTCCATCTTTAACCTTGTCCTTGCACAACATTTCACAACCTAAACTGTGTAAAAAAACGGGTCCTGTTTTTGCCTTTTTTCAACTTTTTGCAACTATACCACTCTAGAATTCATGTTTGTGAGGTCTATAATGCTAGAGAACTATCTTTAGTAGTCCTCAACATATCCTGATGCTTCTAGAGAGAAATAAATATTAAAGTTGTAAGTTATGACCAAATTACAAAAATTGTAAAATCCTGTTTTTTAGCCAATTTTAGCTCTTCTATGATTTTTTTCATGGATTTCATGATATCTAAATGCATTTTTTATTCTCTATGCCGCATATTGTAACATAAATCTAATATTCCTTGAGTTTTGGGGCACCTAATGCCCTATTTTGCATAGTACACAACGATGGTTGATTTTTTCAATTATAGAAGAAACGAAACATTCTAGTATATCAAGTATAGCTTTTTCAATATTGTTAGTTTCTTGTGACAACTACATGCATTTTGTAGGTAGTAACCATATCTAGTCATAAGGATCAAATTTGGCTAGATATTGAATAGTTTCTATGGGATTCTACAACTCATAATGTTGAACCCAGTTTTTTCATGTTTGCTGTATTTAGCACTTCATCTTTGTCCCCAAGATTCCCCTTGGTAAGAGATGTATTATTATTTTGACATGCTCCATGGCTCCTTATGAACATAAAGGACAATAGGGAACTAAGAAAACATGCATATATTATTTGTATTGAGCGTGGCTATAGAAAGTTTGATGATAGGTTTGTAGAATGGTAAAAATTCAACTTTTTTGTACCTATTTATTTTGGCAAAACAAAAAATAGTGAGTGAGAAGAAATCATATGTTCTGGTCACCAACCCATTGAAGTTAACTAGGGAATTTATATCAAATCCTACAAAAATCCCTAATCTTATTTTTATGCAACAAAACGTAAGAAATGACTGTTTTGATGAAAATGTACTGGTCCATCAACTTTGGAGGCTTGGTGTGACCAAAAGATGAGAAATTTTACAAGTTTCTTATTTTTTCCATGTGTAGTAGGCCTTGAACTATAACCTCATGAAAGGATTTTACAAAATGAGTGGATCTACTATGGTTTTGGAGGTTTTTTTCAAAACCCTGAAAGGACACTTTTATGTCCTGTTAGGTTACCAACCTAGTGTTAACCTTCGCATGAAGGTGTTAGCCAGTGTTGCCAGTTATATTAATGACTTTGATTCTCTATTTTCCCAGATTCGTGCACAACGGATCAATATTGATGACGAGATGAAAGCAATATTCTTACTTTGTTCGTTGCCACCCTCATGGGATATCTTTTGCACAGTTGTCAGAAACTCTGCTCCTAATGGTATGCTAGTGTACATTGATGTCACTAGTTCTCTTTTGTCAGAGGAAATGCGCCGCAAGGCTATGGATAGCTCGCATCATGGCGAAGCTCATTATGTGCAAAAGGATGGAAAACAACATAAAGGTCGTTCTTGGAATCGTGAATCCAAGAAAGAGGGCAATAGAGATGCTTCAAAGGGTAGATCAAAGTCTCCTCGTCGTCGCAATGTTCAATGCCATTATTGTGATAAGTTTGGTCACATAAAGAAGGATTGTTATGCTTGGAAGTGTGACAAAGGTAAAGGCAAAGGCAAAGGTGATAAAGAGGAGAAACCAAAGAGTTCGGTTAAGATTGAAGAACTGAACATAGTGCAAGATGATTGTGATGCACAAGACATCAATATGTTGACTGAAAATAATGATGTATTTTATGATGCACAAGAAACTCTATCTTTGCAGAGTTCTATGCCAGCAGAGCTACTTGTTAGTGGTGAAGTGTCCCATACATGGATTCTTGATTCGTGCGCTTCGTTGCATGTCACACCTCATAGGCATTGGTTTACTACATATGAGGAAACCATTGGGACTGCTACGCTAGGTGACAGCTACTCTTGTGACATTGTGGGCATAGGTGATATTGCTATGGTTATGGCAAATGGGGTGAGGTTTACCATACATAATGTGCGTCATGTTCCAGCTTTGACACGAAATTTGATTTCGGTTGGACGTCTTGATGACTTGGGTTACAAAGTCACTTTTCATTAGTAGTCTTGGCGTATTGCGAAAGGTCATCTTATTTTAGTCCATGGTTCTAAAGTTGGTACACTTTATCCTCTTTATGTATCTAACAAGAACAGTGTTCTTTCTGTAACCGAGCTGCCAATTGTTGCTTTGTGGCATAGCCGGTTAGGTCATATGTCAAAGAAGGGAATGGAAAATCTTTCTCGTTTGGGCTACTTACCGTCTTTATCATTTTTTGATTTTCCCTTTTGTGAACACTGTCAATATGGTAAGCAAACACGAGCACATCGTACACAGTCTTTTGACAAAGAAAGAAAGCCCTTAGAGCTTGTGCATAGTGATTTATGTGGGCCTATGCCTTCTAAATTCTATGGTGGTGCGTCTTATTATGTTACGTTCATTGATGATGCAACACGGCATGTTTGGGTTTATGCCATGAAGTCTAAAGATGAGACTTTTTTTTGTTTCAAAAAGTTCTTATATAGTGTGGAAACTCAAGTCTGAACATAAGTTGAAATCTTTACGCTCAGACAATGGTGGAGAATATGTCTTCAAAGAGTTTGCAGACTTCTGTTCAAGTAGGGGAATTAAGCGCGAGTTTATAGCTCCTTATACCCGTGCACAAAATGGTGTTGCTGAACGAATGAATAGGACCATCCAAGAGAGGATTATGTCTATGCTATCACAGGATAATTTACCGCAAGCGTTTTGGGCTGAAGCATTATACACTGCTGTGTATTTGATCAATAGATCACCACATGCTTGATTATAGTTTCGTGTACCTTTGGAGTTATGGTCAGGACATAAGTTGTCTTATGAAAAACTCCGTACATTTGGCTGCGAAGCTTATGTACATGTATCCAAGGAGTTGCGTGCTAAGCTTGACCCTAAGTCCAGGAAATGCATCTTTATTGGCTATGGTGTAGATGGTCAATTTGGCTATCGTTTATGGGATCCGGAAAGTCGATCATTAATCCGTAGCACTGATGTTGTCTTCAATGAGACCAAGATGGATAGGAAACCAATGAAAGAGGTTGAATTCCGGAAAGTGACGTTTTTCGATGTATCACCTCCTCCACAGATAGCTCCAGAGCCAATTACTACACAGGCTAGTACAAGCTCTGATCAACCGAGGAGATCTCAAACAGTCTCACATCTGCCAGAACGGTTTGTTCCAAGCGTGGACTTTTGTTGCTGACAGATAGTGGTGAGCCTTCTTGTTACAAAGAGGCTATGCTAGCCAATGATAAGGTTCAGTGGGAACATGCTATGAAGCAGGAGCTATCTAGTATTGCAAAGAACAAAACATGGGAACTTGTTCCATTGCCAAAAGGTAGGAAGCTTTGCCTTGTAAATGGGTTTACAAGAAGAAGATTGCATCCAATGACGTTGAGAATGACAAAGCTTGTTTAGTGGCCAAAGGTTTCAAGCAAGAATATGGTGTAGATTTCCAGAAAATCTTTTCTCCAGTGGTCAAGATGACGACCCTAAGAATGTTTCTTGCTTTGGTTGCCACTGAAGATATGGAGCTTGATCAAATGGATGTCATTAAAACTTTCTTACATGGTGATCTTGAGGAAGAGATTTATATGTAGCAACCTGAAGGGTTTGTGCTCAAGGGCAAGGAACATTTGTTCTGTAAGCTTCTGAAAAGTCTCTATGGCTTGAAGCAATCGTCCAGACAATGGTATCAAAAGTTTGATGCACTTATGTGTTCCCTAGGCTATAAGCGTAGTAATGAGGATCCATGTCTTTACATGAAAAGACAACCAAATGGACAGCTTATTATGCTTATCCTTTATGTAGATGATATGCTTATTGCTGGTCATTCTAAGAAGGACATTGCTGACTTGAAAACCAAGCTGAAAAGTCAATTCGGCATGAAAGATCTGGGTGAAGCCAATCACATTTTGGGTATGCGCATTACTCGTGATTGTAAGAAGAGGTTGTTGTACCTTTAGTATGTGCACAAGATTGTTGATTGTTTCAACATGCAGAAGGGGAAGGCCTTGAGTACTCCATTTCCTGCATATTTGAAACTTAGCAAGAACGATTGTCCCAAATCTGTTGAGGAAAAAGCTGTGATGGTTCCTTATGCTTCAGCTTGTGGTAGTCTCATGTATGCTATGGTGGCTACAAGACCTGACATTGCACATGCAGTGGGAGTTGTCAGCAGATTTATGTCTAACCCTGGTAAAAAGCATTGGGTTGTTGTCATTTCAATTCTCAGATACTTGAGTGGCGCTGCAAATAGAAAGTTATGCTATGGTCGTGGAGAGTCATCCATTCAGGGATTTGTAGATAGTGACTATGCAGGCTGTGTTGACAGTTGTAAATCAACAACAGGTTGGATTTACACATTTGTTGGTTCTGCTATTTCTTGGAGATCTGTTCTTCAAGATTGTACCTCCATTTCTACCACAGAGGCAGAGTATGTTGCATTGAGTGAAGCATGCAAAGAAGCTATTTGACTTGCTCTCCTAGTGAAAGATCTTGGATTGGAGTAGTGTACACCAGTTCTTCATTGTGACAGTCAAAGTGCTATTACCTTGGCTAACAATCCAGTGTTTCATTCTAGAATGAAACACATTGATGTGCGCTATCACTTTAGTCGTGAATTCCTGGCAAACAAGAGCCTTGATTTAATGAAGATTCCTACGTCAGAGAACACAACGGATGCACTCACTAAGAGTCTCTCCAGCCATCAGTTTCAACACTGTCATGAGTTGATGGGCATTGGGTGAAGAGTGGTGATCTTCCATTTTTATCGTCTCCCACATTGGCCATCAAGTGGGAGAATGTTAGGTTTAATGGCAATGTGGTCGACCGCCCATCACTAACTGCCACTAACCCTAAGTGTACAGCTATACACTTGTGTGAGCCACTAACACTAAGTACAATGTGTATTGTGCCTTAGTGCATAAGATAAGAGAAGAAAGAAAGGGGACATACAGTACGTTGGCTCTCTCCTTCAACCTGTGTGTGGCTATGGTGGTGTGTGTGTGAGTGTGTGCGTGCGTATTCTTCTTCCGTTGTGCTCCTAGCTCCTCCCCATCATTAAAGAGGAGCCTATAGTGTTGCTGTACCATGAAGACATCACCAAACCAGAAGGTGTTAAGCTCATTGTGGACTCTCAACCAAAATGGAGGAAGGCATGGCTCACTAAATACCCACAATATTTAGTACATTTGGTAGAGGCGCCTAAAATGATCAGAGATGACCTTAGCTTTTTCCCTCTACCAAGGATGTGGACATGGAAGGAACATGAACTGCTGAAGAGAAGCCACCCCACGTGGCTCAACTACCCGAAGCTGCCAGGCTTGAAGGCAGGCGAGAGAATGACTGGGCAATACATGGTGAAAACTCTAACGGGAGCCATCAAATTGTTCACTGGCTCGCCTGACCTCTCTTGCATTATGCTTAGAAAGATATGTAAAACACTTCTGGCAGTCTTTGAGGCCTTCAAACCTAGAAAAGCAACAGACAGTATATTCTTCTTCCAAGACACTTATAGATGTACTTACGACCTGTCTGCTCAACCTTCACATGAGGTGATACATGCCCTCTACCAAAGAATAATGTTCTTGTCCTCATACCATCTCCAAGCCTTTGAAGAAGCCTTCTACACTGGATTTTTTACCATTGACACAGATATATTCGGCCCAACATTATTGGTCCAGGATGCACGGTATGAGTCCGTTTTGAAGATGCGCGACATCCTCCACTGAAGCAGCGGCTCTACTGTCATGTCAGGGACGACATGAGCTAGGAGGGGGGGAGTGTTAGCTGAAGATGGGTGGCCACACTCAACTGAAGACTGACAAAATGATAAAATAAGGAAATCCTATGTAGTCATTCCCTGATTAAGAAAACCCATAATTTCACTTGTAAATACTTGGGGCTTGCAGAAGTTTCCAATTTTGTATATTATTTTTCCATTAGACTAAGTAGGATTTCGCCTTGGAACATGAGGTTTTGTATTTGGAAGGTATATATACCAAATTCTAACCTTAATAAAAGAAACCCTTTTGTTCATTCTATGAAGTGTCTGTGAGAAGTGTATTTTGTGTACGAGAGAGAGCGAGAGCTTATCTTGATGCTACGCGCACACTCGTGGTCGGAATCGAGTACGGAGAAGTGCAGTGTGTTGCCCCCGGAGAGAGCTACGTGCCAATACCCACACTGCGCGTGTACAGCCCGTCTTCGCGAGATTGACCCGGAGCTATTTCTAGGGATTCGGTAAGCAAACGGTGTCTGTTTTTGTATTTCAGAATATCCACGCGTTTGTATTGAGTAGAGCTACACATTAGGCACCTTATTTTCAGAAACGTTGATCTGCAAAAACCTATGAGACATCTTACGTGATTCTGCACTGGGTGTTTATGGGTAGGGTTTTGGGTCACGGACCTTAGGGAGAGTGGCCTATTGGTGTTAATAGGATATCCCTCAAGTTTCGTAGCGTTTCGAGAATGTCTAATGGGTATTTGGCTCATGGAAGCGTTGTAGGAAATCTCCTCCTGTGCACAATAGTAGACTGTAACTTAGACAGGGTGTCAACCTAGGTAGGCCAGGAAGTTTTTAAAGCCATGGCAACATAGGTAAGCCAGGATGTTTTTTAAGATGAAGGCCATAATTGCTACACTGTGTAATTACAAAACTTCTCATGTCTAAGAGAAGAGTTGTGAAACAATTAGGGCTCTTAGTTTCCAATGTGCCAAAAAAGATTCAAAATTCAAAGAGATGAATTGGATTTCTTTTAGTATTAAGAATGTGATTGACCCTTACATCTATGTTGCTCTCTCGATCCTTTTGTTGCATCTCTATCTATGTTTTGTGCACAAGCATGGTAATGGTTTACATCATCACCTCATATCTCTCTCTCTCTCTCAGGTCATTGTTTGTTTCTACGATATTAAAAATCCCACCCCCTCTCCCTTGTTGAGAAAGTATGTGAGCATGTAAGCACTTGCGTTCAGAATCGAGACTCATTGGCTATATCTTTTAGGTCTTTCTTCTTCTTCTTCTTCTTCTTCTGCTCTCTCTCTCTCTCTCTAAACTCATTTGATAGTATATATCACTCAATTATTTATTTTGGTAAGTGATATTAAAAATTCTTTCTTTATGTGTGTGTGTGTGTGTGTGCACGCGCGCCTGCGTGTGCACTCCTTATTTAATCTATGCAACAAAACAATTCCTTGTAAGTTAAGCTTCGCGCTTGAGATTATAGATTAACCAATCTTAAACCGGGTTAATAGGAAGTAAAATGGGTAAAAATAGTCAAAAGATGTTCTTAGCTTATATATGCTAGTGTGTGACCCACGCATTGCCGCGACCAAGAAAAGCATGGCCATTGGGTCACACACACACACATAGCTATAGGTGTGTGTGTGTGTGTGCGCACACAAGCTAGGAGGTTGTGTGTGTGTGTGCACGCGTGCACAAGCTAGGAGGGTGTACTTTAGTCCTTGTAATCACTCCAAGAAGATGGAAATTCCCTCTTTTTTTCTTATTACATCTTGTGATCAAGACTTGTGAAGTAGATCTTTGATGTCTATTTGGATTGTTCTTATGACCATAAATATTCTCTTCTCTCTCTCTCTCTCTCTCTCTCTCTCTCTCTCTCTCTCTCTCTCTCTCTCTCTCTCTCTCGTGTAAGCGCACGTGCAAACACACACACACATCAAGTTTTGAGTTCAATAGATCTTTGAGATCTCTCTCAATGAATAACAAAAGATAACTATAATAACCTTTGCGTGTAGCAAATTAGTTATCATAGTTCCCTTTTAAATATCGTGTCTTACATTCAAGACTTCCTACATAGAGCTTTAAAGTCTCTGGATGTGTTCCTATGACATTAAAATAACTCTCTCTCTCTCTCTCTCTCTCTCTCTCTCTCTCTCTCTCTCGGATGGGTGTCTAACCTCACTCCTATCTTATTGCAGATATAGCGAGAACCACAAATATAATTGTCCATCCATGACGAAGCTGAATTGACTAGTGCATAGATGCTACAAGAGGTTGTCAATCTCTTGGAAAAAAACAAACAACGTGCATCTAACTCAAGATAACTTCAAATGACTGAAATCACCAAAAGCTAACTACTCATCGGCAAACAAATCACATCCGCTACAGCATCAAATGACATCCAAACGTTATGAAACTTCTAGAACATGTTTATAAGACCTAAGCACACATGCTTATGGTCTCAAATCTCACTTTAGGTCAAGTACAAAAATCATGATTATTAACAGCAGTGAGTTTTTGACCTAGTCGTTTTTGACCCAGAATGCATCTAAATGCTTAGCAATGATGCCCCAATACCCCACCTATACTTATTTTATGATTTTGAAGCTTAAATTCCTACTTATGTGATGAAATTAGACCGCGGGTCGGCCACGCCAAAAGCTACAGAATATTGTGAAATGCTTACATGAATGCGTAGAGCTCTTAGTTACGATTGGAACGCAACAGACGGGACTACAATGTGACAATCAGGGAGGGAGTAGGAAGCGTGAGAAGGAGAGAAGTGAGCGTCATTAGTTCACGTTGTGCTTCATTATCCAAAAACTTATAAAAAACTTACAAAAATTGGCTTTTATACCTTAGCCAAGGTTTTTGGTGGTAAAAACTAATAATCTGCGAGCTCTAACTAAAGACAGGTTGATACAATCTGGAAGCTTGTAGCCTGGCTCATCAATTACAAAAGTTTATCCAAAAAATAGGAATTACAATATTCCCGATTCATCAAAATAATAAATGTTTTTACAATGAAAGCTCCAAAAATTGGTATCCGAGTTAGCCTACTGCTAACATTCCCCCCTCCTTGCTTGTGTCGTCCCTTGACACTGCTTTATGGGCTGAGGTAATCTTCGAATTGACGGCTGGTGAGGCGGTCTTTAAGCGCATGAAGTGCCTTCTCGTATCTGAGTCTTCTTTCTTTGTCAAGAACCTGTAGGAAGTGCATGGTGATTCTGTTTTTAAGCTCAATGGCTAAATAGCCAACAAATCTGGAGGTTAAGTTGCTCACTAGCCAAGAAATATTCGTTCGCCAAGTGAAGAACCCTGTATAGAACGCTTCCTCAAATTTCAACATATTACTTGAGGGCAAAAACATGCATCTAGCGTAGAAGCCGTAAAGACTTCTTCGTAAGGCTAGCCGCTTAGGTCGTAGCAAAGACCCTTATTGCCCTCGAGGAATGACATCCACGGTGCTTGTGCTTGCTCTGGCTCGTGAAAAGCTTCAATGCATGTGAGCAGCATTCGGCAAATTTTGTAGAGCATGGTAAATGAGAGATCTAGGAGACTTTTGAAGAATGTCATGGCGCTCGTTAGGGTTTTCACCATGTATTCCTCTATCAGTGCTCCTTGCTCTGGTGCTGGCAATCTTGGATAGTTGAGCCATGTAGGCCGCTTCTTATTCAGTGCTTCATGTGCTTGCCATGTCCTTACCCTTGGTACATGACAAAAGGTTGGGTATTTTTGAAGGGCCACAGGTGCTCTTGTGAACAGAATCAAATATATGGGATTCTTGTTCAGCCAGCTCTTTCTCCACTTGAGGTGGACTTCCTCTGCGCCTTCTGCCTGCATATCTTTATATAATCTTTCTTTGACCTGTAAAAGCTCTACCTTGATCAAAGGATATGGCAATGATTGTTGATGCCATTGTGCATTGATATGGTTGGAAGTGAGTTGAGTAACATTGAATGAATAGAGAACTATCAACTCCCAATCCAGTGCTTCTTTCCATTGTTCATTTGTCTCCTGAGCAACCTGCTCCTTGTTCAGCTTTAGACAGCTGGACCATTGGCACTTGCTCAACATCTGTTATTGGTACCTGGAAATCTGCCTCTCCTCCTAGCCCTTCTGCCGGCTGTGTTTCCATCTCAGCGAAAGAGAGTAATGGAATTCCAACATTTGGTTGCTCTGAGGTACCAGCTTCTTCTTGTGTCTCTCGCTATCCCTCTCTCAGCATCTGATTGTCCCTCTTTAGCTCGGCTATCTCCTTGAGCAACTGTTCTTCTCTTTGTACCCGCATTAGTGCAAGGTCTCTCTTTGTTGTGACTGATCTAGCTTTATCTCTAGCTCAAGATCTTTGTTCTTATTTTCCAAAGCCTCGTAGACTTCATAGGTACCTTTGATCGAGGCAACTGTGGGAGTTTCCCTTCTCTGTTGCAAAAATGTTGCATGATCATTGATCCTTTGCTCTGAATATTGCAGTGAAGCATTTGCTACGTTGAGCTGCACTTGGAGCTTTTGTACTGATAGAGTTGTGGCTAAGAGTTCATTGGTTACCTCTGTCCGTTGTTGGTCTTTGGTCTTGCAAGCATCTGATAACTTCGTGAGAAGTTCTCCCAGTTCTTCCATTTCCTTTTGTTGCTTCTCTTTTGCTAGCTGGTGTTGTTTTGCTTCAGCTCTCAGCTCTTATATTTGTCTTTGCAGCTCTATGATGACATTCATCATGTCCTCTAGCTCTCCTTGGAAAGCGTCGATGACCATCTCCAGCTCTCTAGCCTTAGCACTACGGCTAAGTGCTACTGTTCACATTTTCTTTGTCATTTCCTACATCTGTTTTGCATATTCATTAACTTGCAGGATGACCTTGTCATTTGTCCGCCAATCTTCATGCTCTGTAGGTTGCCTAGATGTTCAACTGTCTCTATGTATGGCTCCTTGGGTGAGGTTGTGGTTGCTTGTGGTTGCGTCGGGGTCTCTACCTCTCCTTGAGGCTGTGTGGTTGCCTCGGCTGTTTTGTCTTCTTGAGGCTTCATGGATGCCTCCGTCATTTCCTATTGGGTGGGTGTAGATGGGGTCATTTCTGTTTCTGTTCCCTTGGGGTGCTCAAAACTGGCTGTCTCCTATGGTTCAAGCTCCTTTTCTTTGGCTTGCTCGCCCTCAGTGGGTCTAACTGTTGGTGAAGGTGGAGGGCTCGACGTCGGGTGATCTTCTTGTATTGTATATGGTGATGATGTTCTGGGAGACATCTCACCCTGTTTGTGCTGCGCTTCACTTTGTTGGGCCGCTTCAGCTTGTCTCTGCTGCTTTTTCACATTTTCCTTTGCTTTTCTTTTAGCTTCTTGAGCTTATTTTGCTTTAAGGCTTCTGCTTCCACGTACATGCGTTCAAGAGAATCCTTGGGATCTTCTAGTTCTCTCCTTGCAGGATTCTTGGTTCGGGGGCCTTTTATATCTCTTGGAACCCACCTTGTCTGGTCCCTCACTTGCAGCTTGGCGGTTTCTTTCGTAAGTGTGTTTCTCTTTTTCAAAGCTCGCCTTCTTTTGCTGAGGTTCCTCTTGGTGTGCAACCACTGCTTTCTTCTTCTTTTCTTCTATTCTAGCTCTCCTCTTCATTATCTGACCTTTCACTGCTATGTGCATCATGAGAGCTCTTTGCTAATTCTTTATCTGACTTGTAAATTCTCTTTGACGATCGTGTGGTTATGGGAGATGGTTGTGTAGACACAATCCATGTGTTGTAATCTGGGGCAGGTGGAAAATTGTCTGACATACCAATAACATGGTATGCTATTCCTGTAAATACCTCAGGTGCACCTAGATACATGATTTTACCTTCTTTCTTGGTGCCCTTTACTGTTGATAGCACATATTGAGCGTGGTCAATCTGTTGCTTGGTTGTCAACTTCAACACTTGGGTAAATGTAGGCGCAACTGCATGATTAGGTGTTGTGTACCTTGACGGTCTCTTTGCTAGGAAATGGAAGTGTTGATGATACAACCGTGCTGGTTCTTTCACTTGCTTTTGGATGAGGTCGATCAAGGTTGCTACAGTAATCTCCTTGGTGAAGGTGCCAAATTCTCTTTCTGTCCCAAGCCCTCATTGTCATCCCTTCTGCTGGAAACTTCAAAGCCTTGGCCACAATTTTGTTTGTGATCACTACTTCAATTTTCTGCCCTTGTTGGTCAGTGATTTGGACTGATCCATCCTCCTTAATTGTAGACAAGAGCTCATAGGCTTTCTAGAGGTCTATGCCACACAGTTCTCGGTCGTAGAATTCTCTGAGGCCATGCCTTCTATTGGCCTCCTTTGTGTCTGGCTTTGCCGCGACATCATAGATTTCTTTTGGTAGTAGTTGCAACTCTACTTGATGTCCTTCTTCACTTTTAAACCTACCTGTGAAAACTGTGGTGTTGTTCTCTTCAAACTGTTCTCTGGACAGATATGTTGCTTTGGCCGTCTTTTACTGAACTGGGGTCCATTTGGTATGGTGGCAACTCTTGTAGCTTCTCTTTTTGAGAGACCCTCTTCTTGGCCTTCTCCGCATCTTGCATTTCTCCTGTTAAGTGAATAGAGTGTCAAAGTTAGAAAATTTTTACAATTTCCGCTTTGAAATGCCCTTAAGTCTGAATTGCTGACAAGTTGAGTCCAATTTTCTTCAAATCAATTTTGAACATGCATAGACGCATAAAAACATGTAAAGGTCAAATTCATAAAGTCCAAGCAAAAATTTGCAACAAAAGTAAATAGTTGCGATTATTTAAAGCTGAGAAATTTTTTCAACTTTTTGCATTTTTGGCATCATAGGCTTGAAATATATAGCAATTAGATACTCTAAGTGAAGTGTGGGCTCATTTGAGTGCATAGGGTGGAAATGATACCAGATTTAGGCTTTTCGTCTCTAAAACAGTAGATATAAAGGGATTTTGAGATTTTGAGATCCATATTTTCTCAAACTTGGTCAGTGGGCTTGGGACATCATTTTCTTTGGTCCCATAAGGTCAAAGTTGCAATTTTCCTCCATTTTGGCAAAAAAGTAAATAATCAGGATTATTATCTTTTTCATCAAAATGAACATTTTTTGGTGCAACTTGGTTTTAAGCATGATGTAAACTCTATGTATGAGATATGAGGTGATTTGGATCAAAAAATGTGATAGATAACTCAAAATTTGGATTGGAAGGACTTCTTTGCGTTTTTTTGACAACTTTCCAAGTTATCATTAATCATTTTGGCTCATACTTGACATGTGACCTGTAATAGGTGTGTACAAGTGATAGGTAATATGAAGATACCATTTTCAAGCCAATTTTTTTTAAAAAAAGTAAATAATCACGATTATTTACAACAGTCAGCTTTTTTGCTAAACTTGACAAATTTTGACCTAAACATATTCAATACACCTAAAACAAGTCCTAAATTGAATTTGGTCAAGTTTTGTCTTGTCGGAATCACTTCATGCTTTGTTAACTCTGAATTTACCATTTTTTGTGACTACATGGCCTTGGAGTTGGTTAGTCACTTTTGAAGCTATGGACTTGTCCGCTACATAGTCCTGAAGCAACCCATCCAGTTTTGACCCATTTGGAGTCAGTTTGACTTCGTATGTCAAATTTGATGCTTTGTAGCCTTCGAGCTCTTTCTTGCTTTTCGAGAGCTTACTTTGATTGTTTTTATGAAACCAACCATATACATTGTGTATAGACCCAGTCTACAAGCTGTCTGTGGAGTCAGACTCCAATTCTGGCATCTATAAAAAACTAGCTTTTCTATTTGGGACCCCCCTTTACCCCTGCCGAATGGTCAACTGT
The DNA here is from genome assembly GCF_014529385.1 of Adiantum capillus-veneris. NCBI lineage: Eukaryota > Viridiplantae > Streptophyta > Polypodiopsida > Polypodiales > Pteridaceae > Adiantum > Adiantum capillus-veneris. The sequence continues at coordinate 12,659,616 of NC_140947.1, read as the reverse complement.
TGATAGAAGTGTTCTATTCTATAGGAGCATGCTACAGTTCAAGTCTCGTTCAATTTGGTTGAGCTGACAGGCCGCTATGGTCAATTTTTAGTCGTAGGACTTTGTGCACTGCTCGGATTCTAGGGTTTTTTCCTAGGGTTTAGACTAGCTACCAGTCATACAGAATGGATCATTGATAAGTATAGAACTTACCCCTCATGTCTCGTGTGAGATGGCACTGTAAACGAGCGATTGTGGACTCCGAAAATCATGTGCGAAGAAGGTCGAAAGCTCTCTCTCTAAGGGCGACAAGTGGAAATGAGGTGATTTTAGACTACCTTGGATATCTACACTCAGACTTCCCAAACCATTTTTTCCCAAATTCCCCAGTTAGGCCTACTAGGCCGTGAAATCTATGTTAGACTCAAAAATTTTCGCAATCGGATTTTTGTAGCTCATTCTACAAGAATTTTGCAAAAGTAGGCCTTGGCCGCCTAATTTAGGCTTCCTGCTTCCATCTATCAATTTGATTGAAATTTTTTGTGCCTGTCCTTCTGATTATCTGCGTATCTGCAATTTTTTCATATGAGCTCTTTTGTTATTTATTATTAATTTTTGATCTGTTTATTAAAAAATTAAAGAAAATAACAAAATGTGCTAAAAAAACAAAGTGAAAATCCAATAATTAAGAAAATCCATTGAAAAACACAGCTTTATTTTTTTTTGTTGGATTTCTAGTCCCAATATCAAGAAAAATGATGAAAAATAACAAGAAAATACTATTTTTTGATTATTTTTGATAGTATATACACTAGTTACACTCATCTGGGAGATGTTATCAGTTAAGTTTCCCTTGTTGATGACTTGTAAGGGCATTATTAAGTAATTTTGCAAAAAATTACACGTTAACATCAAATTTTTTCCTCCCTCTTCAAACATTGCCCGTAATTACTTAGTTCCCTTCCACCCCTCCTAAATGGCGTACTCCGGGACGACTGTGTGCATGGGTTGCACAATCGTATCTATGAATAGCCTTGGTTGGCTCTACCATGCTTTGAAGATCAATGCAACTCGAACCATTATGTTGTGCAAGAAGTGGGTCTTGAATAATTAACTCAAGGGTTTCTGATGTCGAGGTTTTTTTTTGCTGTCTTGCAAAAAGCAATTCTTGTAGCTTTTGTTCTCTTTGCTTATACTTATTTTATGATTTTGAAGCTTAAATTCCTACTTATGATGAAATTAGGCCACAGGTCGGTGACGCCAAAGGCTATAAATACCGTGAAATGCTACGTCAATGCGTAGAGCTCTTACCTGCGATTGCAACGCAACAAACGCGACTGCAATGTGACAACCGGGGAGGGAGTAGGAAGCACGAGAAGAAGAGAAGTGAGCGCCGTTAGCTCAAGTTGTGTTTCATTAACCAAAAACTTATAAAAAACTTACAAAAGTTGGCTTTTATAACTTAGCCAAGGTTTTTGGTGATCAAAACTAATATTAATGAAATGGAGTCCATGCTCTTAAATGAAATGAGTTTTTACAAACTAAAATAACAAAAAAAAGTGGAAGAGGACGAAAAAGACTTTGTGTGACCCAATTTTCAATGGTCCTCTTTAAAGAAAGAGGTACACAAATGTCAACACCTTTCACAAAAACCTAAAAAAAATATTAAAAAACAAGCAATTGTATACGTGTCCTCCATCCGATCGACTTACATCCACGGTCCACAATTTGCACCCAAAATCCACCTACCTCACTATGGTCTTCTACAGATCAACAAACATAATATTGTTTTGTGACACTACATGTTTAAAAATAATAGTGTCACTTTCTATTTTTCTCAAAGAAGCTTTTTATTAGGAAATTCTTGTCAATAGCCTTATGTAGGCATAGTGAATTTTCACCTTGTTTAATCTTTATTGCTTCTTGACAATTGAAATCAGTTTTTTAATGCTTAGCATGTAATTTTGTCACAAATTGTCTCGCAAAAAACGGCAATTTTGTTTAAAAATAATGAAGCAATTCATCTCCAAAGGCTACATAATCAACTCAAATTCTAGTTTGAGTATTTTGTATTTATAGACAATTAGTCTTTGGCCTCTAAAGGCCTTAGAATCTATACGATGAAGGTAGTTCAATTTTTTTTGCTAGACACGTGTCCCTCAAAAGAGCTTTAAAAAGTATTGAAGAGAATTGAAAAGAAAGAAACCATGTTCTTTCAATTGATCTTTCCCAAAACCATGTTCTTTCAAACGATCTTTCCCAAAAGCTGCATTCATTTTTGGCCTGCAGAAGGCCATAGTGGGGTGGGTGGATTTTTGGTGCAAATTTTGGACCGTGGATGCAAGTCATTCCAATGGAGGACACGTGTACAATCTGCTTGTTTTTTAATATTTTTTCTAGGTTTTTGTGAAAGGTGTTGACAATTGTGTACCTCTTTCTTTAAAGAGGACCGTTGAAATTTTTGTCACACACAATCTTTTTCGTCCTCTTTCACCCTTTTTGTTTAATTTTAGTTTGTAAAACAGTTCTTTCATTTAAGAGCATGGGCTCCATATCATAAAAAAATTTAATATCCTAATCGATTGAATATCTTATTTATCAATCATCTTATGTTGCACATCTTTTGAGAACTATATCCCTTTCACTCTCTCTCACTTCAAAGGCTTACGTTTCTTTCCTTCAACGTGTGGTTGTGAGGCACAAATGGATTTGGAGGTCCATTTCTTTCCCTCTTGATGGGGATCATTGAAAACAAGATTCCCTTTGGTGTGGGGGTCCTCTTTGTGCCGCTCGTCCCCGCCTTCCCCATATTTTGCAGAGCAACGACAATAGCTCTTTGCTCAACCTTTCTCAAGTTTGTAGAGTGGCATAAGTGTTTTCAACTGTGGGATGCGTGCCTTTGCTGACAAGAAAGTGGGAGAGAGAGACCTTGAGATTGTGAGAGAGAAAGAGATAAAGATCATGAGAGTAGATACGCCATGCCGTCCACTGCAAAGCTAGCATGATCTTGTTGTGGGTGCCAATAAACCACCATAGCCCTAGGTGCTACCTTCCACCTATTGCCTCACTGATAGAGATATATATAGAGAAGAAGAAGACGAGAATTTTTATTGTCATAGGAAACTATCCCAAGAGACCTTACAGATGTCTCACAAGGAGAGTTCAGGACTTGTTATTCAAGAAGGACATGCATAGGAAGCGTAGACCTCAAAAAAGAGTTTCACCACATTTTCTCCTACATGGAATTGTGAAGACTCTACTCAACCAAGCAATTTCAATAAATCGGTAACTCCTCCTTCAAATGCTAGGTGCCACGAGTTGGGTAGTTGAGAGGGAGCTTCAAAAAACATTAAAAATATAATAATATATGGAGAGAGAGAATGAGTTGGGTGGTGGCAACGGTTGTGGTAGCAAGCGTGGTTGTGATATGGGTCGGCCTGCACAGATTTGGACAGCGTCATAGCTCTGATCTCAAGACATGGCATCTTGTAGGAGGACAACCGGTGTCGTGCAGCTCCGCTTGCCATGTAGAGAAATAGAGAAAAGAAATGCAAGCTAAGCTTCTTTGAAGCCTACACATTTAATGGTCAGTGATCAGGGTTTGTTAACAGGCCAAGTTTAATGATTAATGTATGCCAGATGTGGCTTAAAAGGACCAACATATGCCTTAATGTTGTAAAAAATGAGTATGCTTGAAGTGAGCACAAATGAGAGATTATAATCTAGAACTGCAGTGCTTGAAGTGCTCTACCGGCCTGTCTTTACGGCTCATCAATTGCTGCTACGGTGAAGAAGTTATGGTAGTTTGAAGTTTAAGTCGACTGCAGATCCGTACCGGATTGAGCAACTGCAGTTGAGAGGACAAAAATGAAGTGAATACACGGGCTTGAAGTGTTTACTTTGTGGAGCGCATCGGTATTTTCAGATCCGCAATCGGAGTTCCAGTTGCCAAGATATTGGCCATTAAAGATTCACTGGGGGTCGGTTCTGTACCAGTCTCGGTCCGTGTGCCAACTGAAGGTTTTGGAGCCTTGCCAGGTGATGTGTATGCTCTATGCAACGTATGAAGGTCATAGGAAGTGACGACACGACAAACAAAATCTAGACAGGCAAGTGATGGTAATTTCAAATCGACAACTGTTATTAGCTGGGAGGAATCTGTGTGGTGCTCGTATTGAAGCACAAAAAGTGCTTGAAGAGCTTCGTGTTCGGAATGTCGTCTCTTGGAATGAAATGAGGGGACGAAGGAGATTCACAGGAGGAGCTTGGTCGAAGCTTGAGAAGGAGCTCGATCGAAGCAGGAGAAGCACTCTTGGCCTTGAATCAAAGCAAGAGAAGAAAACAGAAGAAGGCATGCACGATTATCAAAGCAAGGTAAGAAGCAGGAGAAAGTTACAACTAGAGAATGGCAATTAAGCCAGTCCAAAGCATTGATGATCGAGGCAGTGAACTGAATTGAAGGCTACAGGATCCACGGGGCAATCGAAGCAGATGAAGCGACATGAGGGAATTTCTATCACAGTCATGTATTAGAGATTGAATTAGCATTTTGTTAAGTCCGGTGTTGTTAACGGCCCGATTAATCCTGTAAACGGGAGCTTAAACTCCTAGTTAGCAGCTGATCCAAGTGACGGTGCTGTTAACAGCCCGAAGGACTAAGTTGTACCCAAAGTAATATTCAATTAATTGATGATTGCGGTGATTGCCAGAGCTGTCAGTGTTTCTTGTTCTCTCTCTTTCACACCTCCCACAGCCAGAGGCCCGGGCCTGCCCGGCCCAGGTAGCGAACACATATCCCCCTGACATCATTGGTGAACCCGACGTGAAACGAGCCCGGGTGGGAGGTAAAGATGGAGATACCATAACAATTGAAGCAATTTATTGACGGTTTCAGTTCAAATGGATTTGATAAAATTCTGGCAGTTACAGATTTTCCAAAAATGATAGAATTGGTTCAGGGGTATCTACAGGAAGCAAAAGCCATGCAGATAAAAAAGCAGATTGATAATGCTGTAGAGCTAGCACTTGATGCTATTTGGGAGCAGTATTATATTTTTCAGGGATATAATCAAGAAGGTTTTATTGCATGTTACGAAGCTGAGATGAAGAGCTGAAATGTTCCAGAAGATTGGATGATTGCAGCTTTTGAGGAGGTTGTAAACTCGGATTTCAAAAAGCAGGTTCAAGAACTCGTAGAAGCATATCCCACATGGTGGGAGTATTTTGCAGAAGAATTTATTTACGAAAGCTCAAGGATTCTAGATCGGGAAATAAAGGAGATTACTGAACGAAGTAAGGTTGTCTTCAGTAAAGGTGAAGGGGATCAGATGCAGATCCTCAACTATGATGAATTCTGGGAGCATATTTCTGCAAGAAGTAAAGCCAAAGAAAATGCGAAGTTAAAAGTAGCAGATTCAATTTCAGAGGAGCTTATTTTGAGCAACGAAGAAAAGGTAAACGATGAATTTAATGCTGGAACAGATTTATATGAATTTTTTTCAAAGATTGCTCGCATGGACGCTACCTCTAATAATGGTTCCAGTGAAGACATACACTATACAGCAAGTGGTTCACAAGCTGTTGACCTTGACATGGATTATTTTGAAGGAGTTCATCAAGCAGATGAGACTCTACAGTATATTTCTAAAACTATCAGCACTATAGGCGAGCAGGTTAACATGTTGGGTGCAGATGAGTGCATAAACAAAGCTATTATATACACAGTGTTTGCGGGTCGCCATGATGGACGTCCATAACATAGCTCTCAAGCATCAACATAAAATTATCAATACAGGGGAAGCGACTCGGATGAGGCGTGGAAATTTACTAGGATGTCAACCCTAATGAAGTGAACTCGAAGAGATGCAACTACTAACTCTACAAGCAAGTCAATCGCACTAAAGCCAAGTAATCTGCCTATGTCCTTCTACACAGCTTTACAGTCATCACGCCCGTTCACCATGCAAATCATATCAGAATTGCAGGAAACTTGAAGGGAAGCTACAAGGGACTATCAGGAACATATCCTATCATTGTCACAGCATTTTGGGAAGGTACATGGATCGTGATCGCTCGTCTCAAAGTACGCAAAAACAGTAAACGGATGACCCTAAAGGGTCGTTTTTGGGTCCCTAAAGTCTCTCCTAGGGTCAAAACAACATAAAATACATATATAAACACTCAAAACAAAGATTAAGGCCTAAAAGGATGCGTTTGAAACCTTCACCGAATCTTGAATGCTTACACTTGAATGAAAGAGCAGAGTAAGAGGAACACAATGCAAGAAACAAAACTGAATTTGGATTATCGTAGCCACATATGCGATGATTACAAGTTGGAGCAAAGACGTAGCTCTCTGTGCGTAACACAATAGTCACTTATCTTCCAAAAATAATCCCCCTTTTCACACTAACCTTAGTGCATTATATACCTAGGGCTTTCTAAAGTGGCCGGCAGCCAACTTCTCATGGACCTTTACATACATCATTGGAAAAGTTACATCTTTGACTTAGACTTGACATAGACAATTGACATTAGGCTTTTACAGGGTTTGAGGTATTAAACATCGGAAAAATAATGTGAACACATCAAAACTTTGGCCGGCTGACCCAATGGCGGCCTTGGCTAGGTGGGCACTTGTATGTTGTTATCACCTTCAAATACTCCCCCCTTCCTAGCTCGTGTCGTCCCTTGACACGACCATTTGTAGTCTGGTCTTCTTGTTGATGAGACTCTCCGCTTCCTTGATTGAGTTATATCTAGCATGTTTTGCTTGTTCAAATGGGGTGCCCATTTGCCTTTGATTGATGAACATGTGTTCTTTGTGATTTGGATGTTGTGGATGAGGCATTTGTGCATGTTGTTGCACATCCTGCTTTACCTTTCCATTTGTGCAGTTGGTCGATGATACTTGCTTCTTTGGATACTTTGCCTCCTAGTGCAGTTGAATTTTTATTGGAGCTCGTATCTCAAAATGTTTGAGACTTTGACGTGTGTGCACTGGCATCTCCAATTTGATTTTCTTTGCCACTTTGTCAATAGAGCTTTGTTGGTATCTTTGAATATAAGAGCCGCTCTTGTCGAAGCGTAGTTGAGAACAATGTGGCCCCACTTTATCTCTTTCAATATCGTATTACAAATTCTTTATTGGTTTCATTTGATGGAAGGAATATATACAATAGAATGGTGATGGGTGTTTCTAAATTATGGTCTAGAACCTGAATGACGAAAGGGAAAAACCGAGTGGGAAAAAATGCCTTTGGTATACGCTCTTATTGGGGTTGAACACTTGGAAGTTGAGTACATGTTCATGCAAGGTGAGTGCTTGGGAGAAATAAAGTAAGAGTGCGTAATGCAAGTGCCAATTATGGGACACTCTATATGTGCACAAGAGTTCTTTCAAAAAAATCATGCAGTGTGAAAAATGAGTTGTTGGGTGCTTCAAGGAACAAATGTAGCACATGTGATATCCAAGGACATCTCAATAGCTTCCACATTTCCAAGAAGGGTTCTTGATGTTGAAGCTTCTCCACTCATTACTCACTATGCATAGTGCGTGAGTGTCTTTTGGACTCTCTTCTTCACTTTACCAAACTTAAAACAGATAGAATTGGACTCTTATGCTCACCTATACCAGCATGAGCGACACAACATAAATATGCTCAACTCCTCCACCTTGAGCAGTACCTAGAATAGCTAAGACTCTTAAACCACAGAGAATATTACTTGAAGCTTTGAGACTAATGCCTTGCTCATTTAGTGGCTCAGTTGCCCGACTCTTGACTTTTATGCCATGTATTTTTAATGCCGACCTGGACTTACCTGTTCATGGCCTGAAACCCAATGCCATAAGTTATTGAGATTAAGGCCTCTATCATTGCTTTGGTCTTTGGATGCCACCATCTTTTCGAGTAGGTTGGCATATTTTGGCTCCTCTTGACTTGCTTGTTGTATATTGATACTTCTTTGTAAAACAGTCCTTTAGCTTTGATAGGGCTTGATGTAGCCTTTGCATTATTTTCCATGAGAAGCGATTGTTGAGATGTGTGGGTTCTCTGTGATTGAGTTTCCACTAGCAATTTTGGAACCCATCTTGTTTTTGGTCCTTGTGTGACCGTCTTTGGCATTTTATCTTCTTCTATAATTTGATGGACACTAGGCTTTGGTATCCAAACCTGATTATTTCCGTTGTAAAAGCCTTGCTTTTGTAATTGATGACAAGGTATCCATCTGTAGATTGCAGCAGCCTTGGTTGTAATTTGCTTTTGTTGGATTTTGGTTGTCATTGCTTGCTTTGGGGTAGAAGCTTGTGCTACTTGATTTCTCTTCGTTGTTCCCGATTGAGCTACAATTTTTGGTAACCATATTGGAGTGTTACCTTCATAAACTCCTTGTGCTTCAAGTAGATTCACTGGAATCATCCGCTGCTTCACCTGTTTGTGTTGGGTATCTTCGTTGAAGTCTGATTTCGGTACCCAAACTTTTCACGTTGCCCGCTAGGAAGGTCTTTTTTTTGCCTTTTGTTGGTGTTCTTTCGCTTGCCTGAGTATTTTTTATTCCATTGATAGCGCATCTTGTCCTTGTAGAACTCGTTGGTTGAGGTGGGTAGGTCCAGACTATTACTTTAGGCTTTTTGGCCCAAACATTAGTGTTTCCTTGGAAGTATCCTTGAGCAGTGATTGACTCATTGATGCTATCCACCCTGTCACCTTTTGTTGTTGTGGTTGAACCCGTGTTTCATGTATCCAAACTGGGTCTTTGACTTGGATGTTCTCTTTGGATACCAACACTTGGTTGACATTCTTCAGCTTCTTCTGGATGCTTTTTTGTGATGGAAACTTTGGTTGATAGACTTTTTGCTTTGGTTTCCATTGCATTGTTGATGGTGTGGCTTTTGATGTAGAGGCTTCGTGGGAAATTTGATGGAAGCTCGTTGAAGGTAAAGTCGTCTGGTGAGGTTGATATACTTCAATGTTTACCTTCGCTTTACCTTTTTCCGTGATGGTTGGCGATTTCTTCCCTGCATGGATTTGAGAAGCTTCATGGAGTCTTACCGTTGTTGTTGTTGAAGCTTTTGATTGTTGTCGAAAGAAGATGTTCCTCCAGCTTTTTGTCAGGACCAGAATCACTTTGATATGATAGGAGTTGATTATGTGGAAAGTATCTTTATACTCCCTGGTACTCAATTTGAGTACAGCTTCTGGCACTCCAAAGCTAGGAATCGGCATTTTTGAACTTGTATAAACTGTTTCTTCTAGCTCATTGATTGGTGGCTTTTCCATCATGATCCACGTTCCATAAGTCATTAGATTCTTTGTTGCTTCTGGATCTATCACAGTCGAACATGTTATTTTGAGTCCTATTTTTCCGCATATGCTGAATTTGATCATCGTAGGAGATAGTCCATCTTCTTCCTTGTCCCTGTTCTTCTTTTGATCTTGCGTTTGTTGAAGATTTGCCGTTGAACTTGGAAGCTTTTCTCCTTCATCTACTTTCATTTGCACTTTTTCTGGACTCGGCTTCTTTGAAACAGCTTTTGTTGTTTCTTTAGGTATGTCAATAATGGACTATTCTTGTGGTTGCTCTGCTTCCTTCGTTTTCAATTTTGCCTCATGCTCTAGGATGTAGCTATCTGTCCCACTTTTTCTGCTTTCACACTCACAAACTTCATTAGCTTCCTTCAACACCCTTATTGTAAATAAGGGAGCTATATCATAAGCCTTCCTCATCACATAATTTAGTCAGGGTCGCCTCATTCACACAAGAGTCGCCAGTATTTGATCCCATCCAAAGGGTTCAAATAATTGCTCTAGAAAGGGTTCCGGTATGTAAGATTCATCATCCATTGATCTTTCTAGGATGCAATCCTCCTTCACCGAGCTTCCACACTTTGAAGCACCACACATCCAAAGTTCTTGTTTGGTTTGTAGCCACGCAGGTATCTCTTTCCCATTGACTATAGTAGAGTCAATTTCTTCTAAAGGAGTTCTATTCACATCTCTATAGATATGGTCTTTTATGCTTATTTTTGTGGTGATCTTTTTATGTCTCAAGTAGATATAGTCATAGCCCCAATCTTGAACCATCTTAAGTTGACGCATGAAAGGTCTTCCTAAAATGATATCAAAATTGTTCCCTTTTCCAAAATCTACTATTGCAAATGTATGTTCATATTCAATTCCACAAGAAGTCACAATAATTTTCTCTAGTATACCCAAAGGTTTTTCCGTGTATCCATCTGCAAGTTGCAGCTTCATTCTAGTTTTCCTAAGCACTGGTCTACCCGATTTTTCCCAAATGTCTTTTGTGGCTATGGCTACTCTAGTCCCACTATCAAGTATAGCCAATGTTTTAACTCTTTTGTATTCCACAGGTAAGGTGGTGTTTCCTTCTTCTCCTTCGCAATATTCCCCCACCTTGTTTATTGGCACATGTTTAGCATTTGCACTTTCTTGTTGAGTTTTGTTTGATTGTTCATTTGAGGGTAGATCTTGAAGAGGTATCTTTAATCCCATCTTCCCCAAATTGTTGCCTACTTCATCCCATACATGTGGTCTAATCTGAAGCAGTTCAGATAGAGGAATGGTGCACTGTATTGGAACTGACATTAACTCTTGCATACTCTTTGTATCCATCATCTTGGATATGGCTTTCCTCTGAGATGGCACCACTCTAGTCTCTGAGTCTGCCTCATGTTCTCCTATGTATGAGGGTAAGGTCTTCAAGGACTCTAGTTTGCTTTCAATTGAAACTTCCGTCCCTGCATATCCATTTAGAGATTGAATGTCTCCCTGATAGACTTCATGCCCTGCATTGACCTCAGTTATGGGTGCAGATTGGAAAGTTGCACTTCCATCTTTTGCACTTCTAATTGCTTCCCACAATTCATTTGGCCATGGCTCATCTATCTCTAGGATAGGTGCCATAAATTGTGATCTTGACCTTGCATCATTAGTGGTGTTGGCCACTACTTGAGCATCTAGTTGAATTTCTAGGTTGTTGGTTTCTTGTGTTGCAGTCTTTGCTTGCACATCCTTTTGTGATTCTAGCTCACTGTTTCTTCGAGTTAATGTTTACACTACCTTTGCCTTATGCATTTCAAATCCAACACTTTTTGGTTTTGTTTCTGGAGGTGGAATTGGTGCTTTAGGCTCCATCATTGCCTATGCAGTTTTTACCAATTCCTTACACATTTTCAACCTCTCAATCTCTATCTCAGCATGAGGATATTTCATCCCTCATTGCTCTAGGGTTTGGTTGGGTTTCAATCTAGCCTCATATGCTTCCAATGCAGCATCTAATGGCTCTACGACTTTGTCTACCAACACAGATCCTCTAGAAGACGCCTTCCTTGGTTTTTTATTGCTCACCACCGTTTTGTTTTCCCGTTCTTGTTTTAACTGCTCCTTTGTCTCTTGTAATTCTGTTTGTCGTGCAGTTTGATTTGTAATTGTTTTTGCTTTAATTCTGCCTCTTTTGGCTTTCCAGGATTTTCTCCCAGTCCTCACTGACACACTAGTTGTTTCCCCTTGTTTGCGTTGTTGATCTTTCTCCTCAGAATTTTCTTTTGCTTGGGCTCTAGTCACTACCTTCACAGGAATTTTGGGTTCTGCCTCTGATCCACTTGGAGAAGGTAACACTCCCACAACATTCATTGTTGTTTTCCCCTGTTTGTTTGGGTGTTTTGGACAATTAGGAACAACGTGTGTAATGGCACACTCCAAACAATATCCAATTATCTCTACACGAGAACAATTCTTGGCCCAATGATTACCTCCACACTTGTAGCATGGTCCATCTTGTTGAGTCACTGGTGGCACAATTGATGGTTGTTCTTGCTTAGCCAGAATGGTCTCTGGTCTACGCTCTTGATTGGCTATGAACATCAGAGTGTCCTCATTCAATGAATAGAGTTTTCCCATAGGTTATTGCCCTAGCCTAGGTTGTGATACCTCAGCTCTTTGTAAAGCCCTTGATACAACCCTATTTTGGAATACTGGATGATTTGGTAATGGCACTTGTTTTTCTATTTGATGTCCAAATAGTATCCCCCTCGTGTAGATTTGATTATAGTAGCACTCACTCATCTCATGATTGGTCCATTTTTGCTCAATGGCCCACCATTTTATTTGTTGTGCTACTTGCGTTGCTAGCTCATCTAGGTTGGTCATTGATTGAGACATAACCACTTGCCTTGTGTTGGTTTCACTAAATGCTAAAGGAGAATTATCCATAGTGATCTTTGTATCACCAATTTCCTTGCCATAGGCTTTACAATTGTCAACTAGGTATAATGCTTCTCTCGTGACTTGTTCAAAGGAAGTACATCCTTTTAAGTGCAAATCTTTCTTGAGAGTTTCATTTTTTCAAACCCTCTATGAAGAGAGTTGATAATCTTTCATCATGTGGTAACTCGCGTTCCGGACATCTCTCTATATATTGTTTGAAGCGTAGCGATGCTTCCTTCACTCTCTCATCTTCTATTTTCTTGAATGCATAGATTTGGGACACTGTGTTATGCTTGATTCCCCTTTTAGAGAACTCCACAACAAATCTTGCAACAGTTGTTCAAAGTTTGAGAAGGCATTTTTGTCCAACAGTTGGAACCAATTCGATGCTATCCCTTCCAAGGTTAATCCAAATCCCTCATACTGTGTATGAAAATAAAATACCTGTTCGGCTCTTAACACTTGTTTGAACAAGGATGCATGTGCGTATGGATCCCTTAATCCATCATACTTCTTCTTGACACATTTGGCCAATTGATATGGTCTCATTGGTTCTGGTTCAACCATGTATCTTAGCGTGTTGGGGTCTCTCACAAAGACATCCCTCGTTCCTTCTGCTCGTCTAGGAGCAAATCTTAGTGGAATCCCCTTTGAGACATGTTTTGGAAATGTTGATGGATTTGTAAGTCTAATTGGTGGTCTCTTGGTTCCACTCAATGAGGTAGGACGTGAATAGCTATTTTGGATGGTTGAGGTCCATTTGATTCCATAGTTTCAATGTTAGCTTCTTGCAAATCAATCCCAAAAAACCTTGGTATGCTTACACTCGGTTGAAAGTATTAAGCAAAGATTGGAGTACCCATGTGTGTATATCTTTCTAGCTCAATTGGGCTGATAAGTTTGTACTCTCGTCCATACTTATCTACCATTAGAACTTGCACTCCCTGGTCATCTGTGTATGTGAAGGCATAGAGGTTCTTGTAGTCTGTCAACTCTTCAATGATGGAATTTAAACATCTATAGAAGTTGTTTTGATCCCCAATAGGTAACCTATAAAGGCCATCATAAGTGTAATCTGTTAGAACTCTCGTGGCTTCATTGGTTTTGATGAACCTCTCGTTGGGTTTGTTGATTAGAGGATGCTTCTCCTCTAAGTCTCCAGCAATTTCCACTTTTGCTCTTCCAAACTCCCGCATTTTAGTTGATTGGTTTGGCTTCCAGTGAGCTACATGATCACTTGACAAATATCCATGAGCCATGCCTTGAGGTTTGGCTTGATATGATTGATAAGCCTCATGGTCTTATCTCAACCCTCTTGTTATAGGTGTTGCAGTATTTCTGGATGTTTGTGTAGGTGGCATAGCTCTGAGTTGAGTGGGAAACCCTAATGATGGATGAGTTGTCATGTTTAAGCCTCACTCAATACTCTCAAGATGGTCCTTGATAAGAACACCTTGGCTTAGTGCACACAATCCCTTTTTGCCCCTGGTCAAGTCTCTAAAAGGTCAAGAATTTGTGACTTTTTTGGTCTCTGGAAATTGGTTCTGGGTACCCTAAAATTTTGGAATTAGGAAACCTAGAAAAATTCAGCTCTAGGTGTGTGCCATTGCCCGCAAGATTTCTTCCTAGCTATACCTGACTCAATTTGGAGTTGTCTATCAAAAGTTAGAGCAATTTTAGTGAACTGCACTTGGAACAACACTCAAAACAGTCTCAGGACTAGAACACAGGAAATTTGGCTTGTATCTTGGCCTCCCGAAGGTATTTTTAGCTCAAACTTGAGATTTGGGATGTCTCAAGTATGTTTACAAACTTATGAATTCAGATACCCTCACTATGGATAGGTACACCGATCGCGATCGTTGACCCCATGTCACAGATTTGGAAGATTTTTGCATAGTAGCTAGCCCTTGATGTCTTGATACCAAGTGTCTTTGTCTTTTTGAATTTGGAGATGTTTTGTCACGGGGGAACACCGATCGCGATCGTTGTTCCAGGCCCTTTTTGCATGAAATTTTAGGAGTTGATAGACAGGGGTATGATTAGTCTATTCCCAAACCCACTTTGCATTTGGATCACAAAAACTTGAATTTTCTCAAAATTTTGGTCTGAAGGATCAGTGATCAGTGTTTTCCCTATTTGACAATTGTCTTTTGGTTTTTTGACCCTAGTTCTTTTGAGAAAGTTGTTTGTCTAGTTATCAGCTACCTACTCACCAAGTCTCAACTCAAAATGTCACTATGGTACACCGATCGAGATCGTAGTACCAGCTCCTTTTCATGTGAAACTTGTGGATATGGTAGACAATGATGTGTACAGTCTACTCCCCAAATATTTTTGAATTTGGACAAAAAAAAGTCAAGTTTTCACCAGATCTTGGTCTACTACAGTGGTTTTCTGACTGTCTGCTATTTTTGGCTATTTTGGTCACTTTTTTGGATTTTGAAAACTCCTGTATCTTATATGACCTAGGTGTATGTGTGGGTCAAATCTGGGACTGATGTACACCGATCGTGATCGTAATTTGGAGCCCAAATTGGATGAAACTTCACCAGCTTGTTCACTAGGCTATTTTAAGACTACCTGCCAGACACTTTTGTATTTGGACTCAAAAAAGTTAAGAATTTACAGTTTCTTGGTCTGAAGTGCCTCATTTTTCAATTTTATCAGGTTTGATTGATTTTGATGTTTGATATGGGATTTGAGAGATACCTAGGCTTGTCCTATGCACATGCTATCCCTCTGCATGGTTTCTTCCCAGTTTTGATGTGTTTTGGTCTACTGAAAGTCAATTTCTATGCCAATTTAGCAGTTTTTGACTTAGATCTGTATTCAGTGGTTTTGACCAGTTTTTTGTGGTTTTTGACCCTAGGTCCTTTAGACTTTTATG
The DNA here is from genome assembly GCF_014529385.1 of Adiantum capillus-veneris. NCBI lineage: Eukaryota > Viridiplantae > Streptophyta > Polypodiopsida > Polypodiales > Pteridaceae > Adiantum > Adiantum capillus-veneris. Next base: position 12,644,520 of record NC_140947.1, on the reverse strand, counting down.
TTTGTATACCCTTGAAGAGTCTACTCATCAAATTTGGTACAAATCTGAGGTCTAGGTACACCGATCGCGATCGTAGTTCTGAGCCCAAATTCAACCAAATTTGGCATGCTTGTAGACACTGATGTTTTAAGGCTATCCCTCCAAGTCTTTTTGCATTTGGATCACCAAAAGTCAAGATTTTACAGTTTTTGGGTCTGTCAGGCTAGTTTTACCCAAGTGGCATGATTTCCTTGATTTTTGATGTTTTTGGGTGTGGTTGCCTTAGACAAACTTGTTTAGAATCTTATCAAGAAGGCACATGTCAAATCTTGTACAATTCTGACACTGAGGTACACCGTCCGCGATCGTAGTACCAGAGCCAAATCTGATGAAATTTTACAGGCTCTCTCTGACAAGTATTTCCCAGTGTTTGGTGCTACCACTTTGTGATTTGAATCAATTTCAGCTCTGTTTGGTCAAATTTTCTAATCTCAGAGTCTTACGGCCCTTTTGCCAAAGTTATGGTTTTCTGGTGTTTTTGACTCTATTTTTGCCCCAAATTTGACTGGAATGCGATTTACTTATCCTACTCCTAAGTACAGAAATGAAAGAACATAAGAAAATGAATCAAACAAAACAAACAGGATAAAAAACGGATGATGGATCAGTACTCAATCAATACAAAGAAATTTGAAGAGAAAAAATGCTTAAAGCAACCTCACTCACAACTCCCTATATCTCTCAAGAGTAGATCTAGCCAGTCCACCGACCCTAGACTCCACTAAGCACTAAACCCCTGTCTAGATGCTTCATTGAAATGTAAATGGAATGGAAATTATCTTTTGGAGCAATAAGAAAACTCTGAATACGCACTCGGTCACTCATCACCTAAGATTCATTCCCCGGCAGTGGCACCAATGTTTGTGGGTCGCCGCGACGAACGTCCATAACATTGCTCTCAAGCATCAACATAAAATTATCGATACAGGGGAAGCGACTCGGATGAAGCATGTAAACTCACTAGGATGTCAACCCTAATCAAGTGAACTCGAAGAGATGCAACTACTAACTCTACAAGAAAATCAATCGCACTAAAGCCAAGTAATCTGCCTATGTCCTTCTACACAGCTCTACAGTCATCACGCCCGTCCACCATGCAAATCATATCGAAATTGCACGAAACTTGAAGGGAAGCTACAGGGGATTATCAGGACACTGTCACAGCATTCTGGGAAGGTACATGGATCACGATCGTTCGTCCCAAAGTACGCAAAAACAGTAAACGAATGACCCTAAAGGGTCGTTTTTGGGTCCCCAAAGCCTCTCATAGGGTCAAAACAACATAAAATACGCATATAAACACTCAAAACAACGATTTAAGGCCTAAACGGATGCGTTTGAAACCTTCACTGAATCTTGAATGCTTACACTTGAATGAAAGAGCAGAGTAAGAGGAACACAATGCAAGAAACAAAATGAATTTGGATTACCGTAGCCACAGATGCGATGATTATAAGTTGGAGCAAAGAGGTAGCTCTCTGTGCATAATGCAATAGTCACTTATCTTCAAAAAATAATCCCCCTTTTCACACTAACCTTAGTGTATTATATACCTAGGGCTTTCTAAAGTGGCTGGCAGCCAACTTCTCATGGACCTTTACATACATCATTGGAAAAATTACATCTTTGACTTAGACTTGACATAGACGATTGACATTAGGCTTTTACAGGGTTTGATGTATTAAACATCAGAAAAATAATGTGACCACATCAAAACTTTGGCCGGCTGACCCAACGGGCGCCTTGGTAGGTGGGCACTTGTATGTTGTTATCACCTCCAAACACACAGTAGCTGATGAAGTGACCAAGATTGTGGACCCAGTACAGGATGAAGCTGAGGATGTCAATGAAACTATAATTGATACTAACCATATGTTTGCAAATGCTATTATCATGGAAGAAGATGCCATAATCGATGACTTTTTGTCTAGATTTGAAGGAGATATTTATGACAGTATAGAAGAGCTTTCTGATGTGTATACCTCTTCAGAGGGGGTGCCAACTGAGCCTTTACAGCTCTATAATGTATTGCTAAGTGTAGATGAGGAAGCAAAGGATGATATGGATGAGTATGAAGATTGCTTGGATCATGCTGATTGTGAACAGATTATAGACAGGGATTTTACATCTATGCTTGTACGTGGGCTGCATGAGGAGATAACCCCTACAGTTTTGATTAATGTTGAGACTTCTAAGGATGATTTCTTGAGGATGTTATGGATGAAGATCTACATGATCAAAGCTGTTTTTCATGATCAAGCTGAAATCCGAACAGGTGAAAATTCATCTGATGATACAGTCGAGAAACTCCCAAGGTTTTTCATGATGACTATGAAGCTAGAGGGGGTGATGATGCTAAATCATCCTTGATATTGCATAAAGTGCACAGGGTTTTTCATTTGCTTGGACAATGTGCCAGATGTGGCTGGATTTGGATGCTATTCCTATTGATGGTTATATCAGTGATGTCTTGGCTGCCAGTAAAGGGAGCCAGATTTCTTTAATGCTTTCTAGTAATGAGCTTAAGTTGCCAAAAGTTTATGATATGTGGGTGTTGCACTATGCTTCAGGTGAAGCTCTAGTATATTGTGGAGCCCATCAATGCTATGTGATCTCAATGGTTTTTGATCCAGGAGATTCTAAGGATGTTCGTAAGTAGATTCAATATGGATGGATACTGTTAAGTATGCATAGTAATTGCGTGCTATTTGAAGCAGGGATAACATATTTGCACCAAAATGCTTGATGATGATTGATACAAGAAATGTATGCTCATGTGGATATTATGATGCTCCAGTGTGTGGGAAATTTCTTATTACCCCATTTGATCCTGGGGGTTACTAAAGTGCAAGTTGCAGATGCAGAGGATACCAGATGCCTAATGTAGCAAGCTGCATGATGCAAGGTTTTGTTTTCTAGATTATGTTAAGTCAGAAGAGTGTTTGGTTATGCGTTCAATAAGATTACATGGTTGTCTTCAGTTGATTTCTTTGAATAATTGATAAAGTATCTTCACATCTTTTGAGTTGGTTCTGCTACTAGAACTTGAGGTAAAGGACTTGACGGCCATTCCGTGTGCAGACAGAGTAAGGCATACTTGAGCTTGATAGGGTTCCTTAAAGAGAGCTAAATGGTCAAGCCGTGTGCATCTTTAACTGGAGCACTTGAGTCTGGCGGGGTTCACTAAACAAGTTATCCATGATTGAATGCTTTGAAGATACGGCAGATACAATTCAGAGATTTTTGATGGGCAGCTACCTAATGATTAAGCTAGAACATTGATGATAGGGTATAAGCCTTATTTCATTTTTTTTACAGTTACGTGAGTGTGATGATGGTACAGTTATGTGAGTCTGATGATGGAAAGAGCTTAAGGTACCTAAAGCAGATGTAGATTAAAGTGCAGTTGGCACAGACCGGAGGCTGTGCAGGTTCAGAGGGGGTGGATGTTGTGCAGCTCCATTGCCATGTAGAGAAACAGAGCAGAGAAATGCAAGCTAAGCTTCTTTGAATCCTACACATTTAATGGTCAGTGATCAGGGCTTGTTAACAGGCCAAGTTTAATGATTAATGTATGCCAGATGCAACTTAAAAGGGCCAACATATGCCTTAATGTTTCCAAAAATGAGTATGCTTGAAGTGAGCACAAATGAGAGATAATAATCTAGAATTGCAATGCTTGAAGTGTTCTACCGGCCTGTCTTTACGGCTCATCAATTGGAGCTACAGTGAAGAAGTTATGGCAATTGAAAGTTTAAGTCGATTGCAGATCCGTACCGGATTGAGAAACTGCAGCTAAGGGGAAAAATTGAAATGAATGCACGGGCTTGAAGTGTTCACTTTGTGGAGCGCATCGGTCTTTTAAGATCCGCAATCGAGTTCTGGTTGCCAAGATATTGGCCATTAAAGATTCATCGAGGGTCGGTTCTGTACAAGTCTCGGTCCGTGTGCCAACTGAGGGTTTTGGAGCCTTGCAGGTGATGTGTATGTTCTTTTCAGCGTATGAAGGTTAGGAAGTGACGATACGACAAACAAAATCCAGACGGGCAAGTTATGGTAATTTCAAATCGACGACTGTTATTAGCCGGGAGGAATCTGTGTGGTGCTCGTACTGAAGCACAAAAAGTGCTTGAAGAGCTTCGTGTTCGGAATGTCGTCTCTTGGAATGCAATGATTGTGGGATAAACCCAACAAAGGTAGGCCAAGAAGCTGGTTATTTTCAACAAATGCAAAGACGAGACAATTCTTCAAATGCAATCACTTATACTTGCATCTAGTAGGCTTGTGTCAAGTCAAGACCTTTTAACGGGCGTCAAAATTCATGATGATATTGTTAGCCAAGGGCTATTGGAGGAAAATTTTGTGCTTGGCAGGCTTGGCTAACCATGCCACTAACCATCCCTTGCTTGAGATGCATGCCAAACATGGCACTGTGATGTAGTGGAGCAAGGAAGAGTATGCTCAAATTGGTGTCCTTTGAGGGCCACCCCCCAAAGGGAACTAGGCCCCCAATGTACTACAATGGTGGCTGCCCAGGTTGCTTGGAGGAATGGCCGCCAAAGTAAGGAAGTTGAAAAAAAAAACCATTAACACAATGGCCGCCCATTGTGTGTGAAGGGGAAAAAATAAAAATGGAGCCATGGCGTTCAACAGCATGGACGGGACTGCGCAGGGGAAAAAAAGGCTCACAGCCGCCACAGTGAGCTCGGTTGAGCACGGCCAGGAAGGAGAAAATCCATAGCTCGCCAGCACGCTCGGTTTCGGTGCCAATATTGCCTGATTTCATGGCGCTCGAACCCCGATCTTGCCACGCCATCGAACTCTTTCCCACGCCACGTTAGTCACGGCACCGTGACTGCGTGGTGGGGCAAAAAATCAAGAGGGCTAATAATAGAAGAGCAAAAAAACGGGAAGAAGGAGGAGTTGAAGAAAAAGCAAGAGAGGTTTTCTTTTTGGTGAGAAAACGAAGAAGAAGGATTGAGGAGGTCCTCGAGAGGGAAGCAAGCTAGCTTCATTGAGGAATCGAGCGAGAAGGAGGCTCTCTCTCTCTCTCTCAAA
>NC_140947.1:12596417-12639223 GCF_014529385.1 Adiantum capillus-veneris | reverse complement strand
AACCCAACCCCACTAGCCACCGATCTGAGCCACGAAGAGCAAGAGTTAGCATACCCCTTTAACCCCTGCAAAACCTAGCAGACAAAGGCCATACACATACAATGACACCTTTGCTAAGCGTATCAAGGAAGAATCAATAAACTAAAAGAAGCAGAGTTTATCTATGACATATAACACACTGACTGGTATCACCAATCGTTGTTGTACCTAAAAAGAATGGTAAACTCCGATTGTGTGTCAACCTCAAAAAAGTCAATGTAGTCACAATAAGGGATATCTATCCCCTACCAATTACGGACCACATCCCTGAATGAGTGGCAGGAAATCCTACATATTCCTTCTAGGATGGATTCTCTAGTTATAATCAACTTGCAATTGCACCCAAGGACCAATATAAAATAGCATATGCCACAGGATGGGACATATTTGCATATCTGGTCATGCCATTTGGTTTGACAAATTCATTTGCAACATTTCAAAGATTGATGGCCCATGTCTTCAAGGAATACTTGAGGAATTTCTTGAAAATCTATATGGATAGCCTATGTGTACACTCTCTACAAAGAGAGGAACATGCGGAACACTTCAAAAAGATATTTGAGAAATGTAGGACATATAGGATTTTCCTTAATCCAAAAAATGTGTTTTCATGGTAAGACAAGGACGAATCTTGGGGAATATTGTCTCGCAACATGGCATTTCCACAGATTTGGATAAGATTAAGGTGATTATCAAAATGCCTAATCCAATCAATGCAAAGCAAGTACAGTGCTTCATGGAACATTGTGGTTATTAGAGGAGGTTCATACACATGTATGCAATTATTGCACAACCCCTTTATAGACTTACAGTGATCTTTGAATAGACAGATGAGTGTGAGGAATCACTTAAGAAATTAAAAGACAACCTTGTATCCGCTCCTTTGCTACGAGCACCTAATCAAAAAAAAAAATCACGTCCATATAGATGTATCTGCATTTGCTATCGGATGTATTCTGGCAGAGGAAACCATGGATTTCCCAGTCAGCTATTCCAGCCAACAACTAAATAGTGCTGAAAAGAATTACACAACCACTGAGAGAGAGGCGCTTGGAATGATTTTTGTTGTTAAGAAATTTTGGCATTATCTCCTCGCAAATAAGTTTGTGTTTTTCAAAGACCATCAAGCCCTTTTATACCTTGTCAACAAACCATGCAACACCGGGCAAATCGTAAGATGGTTCATCATATTGCTGGAGTTTGACTTTACATTAGTGGTTAAAAAGAGGAAGACACATCTTCGAGCAAACCACCTCTCTCGACTACCTAATATGGAGATGCCCTAGAGGGTGTAGATGATGATCTCCCGGATGCATACCTTTTCAATATAGGAACGGTACCTAAGTGGTCCCAAGAAATCACAAAGCTACTATCACAGGGCGGGGAATCTGACAGAACGGACCAAGACCTTAAACTAAGAACCATCCATCAAGCTAGGAACTTTCAGTTGATTTGCAGATGGTTAAATAATTTAGGCTCTGATGGTGTCCTAAGAGTGTGCATAAACCTTGAGGATTACAAAACATATTTACTGGAAGCACATAATCAGGCATTAATGTTTATTTTTCATCCACAAAAGCCTTCCAATGCCTATGACAATTAGGAGTGTATTGGCCAACTATGCGTGATGATGTTCATGATTATGTAACTAGTTGCATCAAATGTAGATCAAGCCCACCCATCAAACATGCGACATTGTTTCAAGTAACACTTACACTAGAATGGAGTCAATACATTGTTGACTTTTTTGAGAAACAAACATTCCCTAGAAATATCACCAGAGCACGACAGAAAACAATAGAAATAGAATCTTGTAATTTCACTCTGATTGAAAATCAGCTCTATAAACAAAGTAAGGATAACCAACTTAGGATATGTGCAATCGAGAACATGTACATTCCAATCGTGGAACAAGCATATGAAGGGATTAGTGGAGGCCATTTCTCAAGGGAAAAAACAATAAAAATTATTCTCATCTCTGAAATATGGTGGCCAACATTACATATGGATGCTAATGAAAATACAAAACGATGTGAGTCTTGTCATGAACAAACGTACCCATAAAGCGGGATGAGATGCTCTTGCAGCCAATGATGGGAGCCAAAGATTTTCCCAAGTGGGGGATAGACTTTGGCGGACCGATCTCACCCCCTACTTACAAAACACATGCCCAGTATATCATTGTGGCCACAGATTATCTCACCAAATGGGTAGAAGCTAAAGCTACACAAAAGGCTGATTCCAAGACTACAACACAAGTTCTATATGATAATGTTTTTGTTAGATATAGTCTACCTATAGAAATTGTCGGTGATCAAGGCACACATTTCATAAATGAGATAATTGAGAATCTTCAGGAAGACTTCATGATAGTTCATAAGAAGTCAGCTCCCTACCACCCCCAAGCTAATGGCCACGAAATCCACAAACAAGACTCTATGTACAATCTTAACTAAGATAGTATCAGAGTCTAGGGCGGATTGGGATCAGAAGCTACATTCCACTTTATGGGCATATAGGATTGCTTACAAAACATCGATAGGCACAACACCGTACAACATGGTGTTTGGACTTAATGCTATACTACCTATGGAATTCTTAGTCCCAACACTAAGAGTAGTAAAATGTTTAGAGTGGACAAGTCATGAAATGTCCTCACAAATAGATGACCTTGAAAATCTAGATGAGCTTTGCTTGAAAGCAGTAGCTTCTATCTATGCACAAAAACGAAGGAAAAAGATTTTTTTGATAAGCATATACACTCCAAAAAATTCAAAACAGGCCATTATGTATTGGTTTACACACTAAAACAACATGCAAAGAAACTTAAAAAGCGAGGGATGGGACCCTTTGTGATCAAAGACTTATCACCAAGTGGGGTCGTCAAGATTGCTACATTGAATGGGGAGGAATTGCCTAACCGGATTAGTGGTTGTCGACTAGAAAGATTTCATCTACCACTAACTCCAAATATGCTCCAACAAATCCATCACGCAAAGAAATGGACGCAAGAAAACAGAACATTGTTGCAGAAGCTCAAGCAGAGTCCAAGGAGAGAATAGACAAAAGGAATCTAACCCCAAATATGCTCCAACAAATCCATCACGCAAAGAAATGGATGCAAGAAAAACAGAACATTGTTGCAGAAGCTCAAGTAGAGGCCAAGGAGAGAATAGCCAAAAGGAAGCTTCTTCAACAAAAACAACAACATGGACCACCACTGAAGATAAATTCCATTCAAGTAACATACTTTGATAACGAGACCATACAGAAGCTAAAATTGATGTCAAAATTGGACATAACAAAATAAAAAGACACAACAATGCTTGATTTGGGTGCTCAAGGCAACTTGATCTCCTATAGCCTTTACAAGAAACTTCAACATTACAATCAATTACAAGAAACAAAACAAAACTCCACAGTTATTCAAAACACTCGATCAAGGTACTAGGATGGATGATGCTTATAGTATAGGCTAACATGTTTATCCACATAAATTTATGTGATAGAAGATACGCACACACAACATGCCTTATTTCTAGGGCAACCTTGGCAAAGACGATATAATGTACATCTTGACTGGAGTCAAAACACTGTGAGTATACAATCAGATTTAGAAATACACCAAGTTCCTTTTGCTCCAAAAGCTGCAAACCAACAATCAGTGTTGCGACCGGCAGACAAAGGAAAACAGCCCGTAAAAGCACCCATTGTCCAACAATGGATTCCAAAGAGAGATACAAGGCAGGAAGAGCAAGTCACTAAGGAAAAGACTCTAGTCCACAACGGGAGCACAATATATCATAAACAAAGATCAGAAGTCAATAAAGTACAACATAGTCTGTACAACAAAGCTATCAAGCAAATTTGGGTCAAGAAGGATCAAGTGGCCAAGGAGGAGCAACCAAAAATTGCAGGTTACTCTTCAATGACATCTAATACAAACAAGAAGCCAAAATTGAACTCTTATAAAAAATAGATATGGGTACCAAAGAAGCTACTTGGGATCAAAGCCTGCATACAAGATTCTGGATTTAAAAGCAACAACCTCAAGAACTGCCAGCACACAATTTCCACAAACAAACAACGGCAAGTTCTAGTCACTTTATACACGAAGTTCAGATTTGGAAACCTAAGCAAAGAACAATCACAGACACAAATAAAATGGGTAGTCTGCCTTCACAAACTCTATTGACTATCAAAGAAAGAGCAAGAACTTTGGAGCTAGCGTTTATTGTTTTGACAACCTCAGCAAGAACATATCCCCTTACAAAGCTTCAACATTGAATGCCAATAAGCAACAAGCTTACACTTTCCTCTTGCACAACATTAATTTTTTCATGCATGCCTTTAGTATGCATATAAAACCGCATTACATGGCCAGCATTAGCATTTTCTTAACTCCCACAAACAGCACATGCCTGAGGGTGCAACATTGTTGTCCAGGAGGACATCGACTAGCAAGGGGGGAGGCGTTTCAATGCGGAACTAACACGCTACAATTGTAAAAAAGGGGTACTGCTTTCCATGAATTTCACAGGTTTTTGCGTTTGATTGCGAGTATTTTGGTAAACTTGAGTAGATTTTCCCTTAAGTATTGTGTGATAGCAGATGATAGAGGACAAACACCAAGATGAGCCTCTAGGTGTACATGTAAAAATTGCAGCTTTCATGCAAAAAAAGTAAGAAAACAGAGCAATCCAACCAAAAATACTATGGATAGATGTATATAGTGTTTTTTTATGTTATTATCTAATTATCTTGATTTTTTTAATAATTTTTGGATCAAGTTAGATATTTTCCTATATTTTTTTAAATTTTTCAACAAAAAACAAAGAAAAATAGAAAAAATAGGTGAAATGACGACATGGGGACAAATGAAAAATATAGAAGTGATCAATAAGTAATTGATAGCGTATGGTGAAGACGGGGTGCAAATATGTGAAAAGTTGCGGAAAGCCAAATTGGTCGATTTTTGGTCTGAACGACAATCTTTTAAAAAACAGAGCAACCGGAATCCAAATGAAGAAATCTTTGAGCCTAAAGTACATTTCACAACAAGATATGAGCACATGTCACATTTGGTTAAAAAATGGTCTAGAGAGCCCCGATACAAGTTTTCTTGGGCCCATTTAATAACTCATTTTCACTATTCACAAGTGAGAGAGAGCTTGAGAGACCTAGAGCGATCGGATCTTTTGTGACTTCGTATGATTCACACGACACACTGACTGGCACCAGCTATGAGATGTAGACTTGTTACCATGATCATTTCTTGTTCTACACTCTCTTTGTCGCGAAAAACTTTGAAAAACGGCATTGTGGCTTCGCGGGAAAGAAACTGAAAAGGGCTCGTAACGCATCAACCACCCAACTGGTTGCTATGAGACTTGATGGGGGTTAACCCTAACCTAAAAGAACACCTCTATGACCTCCAATGCGGATTTAGGTCAACCATAAAAAAACATAACCTCTTCGGACACGACAGAGATTGATCGAGACAGAATCACCGAAACGACGCGAAACTTCATGAGAAGATACGTCTCGAGCATGTCAATAAGCCAAGAGAGCCTCTGCCCGAATCAATCATCAAAAAGTGGACTAAAACATTGGGCAAGACTTCGGAACTGCAAAGCGTCATTTGGACCTCAGGGCCAAGCTGGGTGTTCGTTTGCCACCAAACTTCACAGGCATCATCGACGTATCATCAACAATCAACATGTAAGGTCAAACGTCAAGGAAAATTGTCGCCAATAGTCTCCTCAACAAAAGGCGCTTTTTGAGCGATAAATTGCCAAAAAAGGTATTGGGGAGTCTAATTGATACATCAAGGCCATGGAAGGGTGCCCCGAAGCATCCTCATACAAGGGAAATGAAGATCAAGAAGAATCTTGTGGAAACAAGTCCTCAAATGAAAAAATATATTCCGGAGATTGAAATGCTAAACAGGGAGTTTTCTAAGCGGAACAACTGACTTTTAAAAGTGAAAACCAACTAGTAGGGCTTAGGGCACAATCACAAAACACCTCAAGGCATCAAAACTAGTTTTTATCACTGAAAATATTATACGCGTGTGATGTCTCATAGATAGATTTGGCACAAGAAGCACTCACATGACCTCACCAAACCATTTTGCATACCGTGCACATGGAGCACACAAAATTTCATCAGATCTGGAGCCAATTAGGGTACTAAAGACCATAAAACGCAAAGTCTCAACCTAATTTTAATTTTTGTCTTTAGGCTTATCAAAATGGCTCCAAATCATGTGAACTTTTATACACAGCATAAACCTAGCCCAAATATCACATGCCTCTACTCAAAAATGCATTTTGTAGAAATAGACATTATACTCGTATAAAGTTTAATTCTGCCATAGAGGAGCGCTGCCAACATTTTGATCATCCAGACTTGTAAAGCATATCACACCAAGCCTCTACACCAAATTTGCACAAAATTGGGAATGTATTGGTCACTACTCACCTCATTTTCAAGATCAAAGTGTCCTAACGTGTTTCTATGACCTAGAGCTCACAAGCACGTGTCCAAATTCATGTGTGCACCTATCTAAGCCTTATAAACATCATGGACTATATCTACAACAAGTCTGGGCCAAGAATACTTAAATAGACATCATATAATGTCTACCAACCCTGACATAACAGGCTATCTTGGTTTTGAAGCCTCTAGCTCTTTAAACACATCATCATGAGCCCCCTTGGCACACTTCAATCACAAATGGATGTGTTTTTACCTTCCTTCACTCAAAATAATGGTATCATGTGTGATGACACCTCTTGAAGCCTTTTTACACAATTCACAAGTTCAAATTCATATCAGAGGTCAAGGACACCTTACACAAGCCATACACAACCTGCCCGTGGAATTTCAAGTTGTTTTTCATCAAGAGACATTATACACGTATAATGTATAAACTATTATATAGATTCCAAACCAAGAATTTCTCAGCACAGGCTTGTGCACCATGTTGTATACAATTCATACCTTCAAATTGGGCAAGTTTGGGCTAGGTTATGACCCCTGGGAGATAAAAAATCAGAAAATCCTTCCAAAGGAGTATTCTAGGCCCCATCCAATTAACCCACCTCCAAATAAGAACCAGAGTTGATGAAGGGAGTCCCAGTCACCAAAGGAAGCTATAGAGGAAGTCTAAGCCAAAAAAACTCTATGAAGACATCATACGCGTATAATGTCTCCCTATGGCCAAATGGCAGTTTTGGGCAAAACTTTCACTTCCAAGGCCTTTATCCCAACATTATTAACCCAAAACTCAATTCAAATGTCTTCTTGATGGCCAGATGGTAGTTTTGGGCAAAACTTTCACTTCCAAGTCCTTTATCCCAACAATAGTAATCCAAAGCTCAAGTCCATGAAGTTCTGTGGCTTTTTACCCATCTTAACCCCAATATTGGAATCCAAAGCTCCATAATTGAAATTTGGCTGCAGGCACAGGAGGAGAATCCAAAATCAAATTCTAATGTCACAAGAGGGTATACCATGCCAATGATCACTTGCACTTTAGGCCTGACCCATTTTTGATAGAATAGACATCATACGTGTATGATCTCTCATTGAATTGAAAATGAACTTGAAGACTAGATTTAACCCATCTAAGCCTCCACAACATGATTATGAGAGCATCTAACTCGTTTCATCCTATTTGAGCCTCATTTCAACCCATCTAAGCCTCCACAACATGATTATGAGAGCATCTACCTCGTTTCAAGTCTGGAGGGAATTCTAGTGGTGGTCACAGCTTGCCCAAATGACATCCAAATTAAACTCGAGGCATATATTCATGAAGTACATGATGAGAGTTATGCACATGTGAAATATCATTCTATTTTGAGAACTTAGACATTATACATGTATAATGTCTCACAACAGTCGTTTGCACCCAAAAGAAATCATAACCATGTGCACTGCACCCTTAGGCCCTAATTAGCTTGTTTTTCAATTTAAAAATCATTTGGACAGCTATAAGCTGAGAAAATGCAGGATTAGCTAACTTGCGCACTTGAAGTGTCTGTAGGATCTATGGAGACCAGTAAATCACCAGCAAAGAAGAAAAGAATGTCTATAAAGGACATTATTGTGGCTAGTGATCCTTACACACTACTAGAGGAGACACTCAAGCCAACTAAGGCATGGATAGATGAGGCCACATTAGAAAAGGAAGGAGTGGCAGTATACCAAGGCACTTTCAGAGACCCACAAGGCAACACAGTGGATATCCCAATGAATCCACGAGAGATTTTATAATTAGCAAACCGAGAAGAAACCCTCAACCAACTGGAAAGAGCAGACCTCCATAACTTATTCACAGCACCACCAACATGTGTGGATGTTTAGAGAGTCTATGAGCCAGTCAGCTCAATTCAAAAAGACGGCAAGGCAATGATCACGGCCTTGGATGGCCTGAAGATAGAAAATTTGATCACACCTCAAACCATAGAAAATGCACTTGGGCTCCACAATAAGGGAAGATCAGTTCAGGAAAGAAGAGACGAAGTAAAGGTCTACTCCCAAAAGAAGCATAATCAAACATTTGATGACCTGGTGGACGCAAGAGCTACAGAGATATGCAAGCTCTACAACCAATACTTCCACGTTTGTAGCAAGAGGCCCCAAAATTAAACCACTCCTCCCCATGGAGTGGAAAAAAACTATAACCTAGGCATTGGAAAACATCATACCCAAAGAAGTGAACTACGCCCAATATCTGCATGAGCAAGTGGTTGGCATGGGCATGGAAAAGCCTAAGTACATTGGAGGAGGGGAAACCTTGACAAAGATTGTGTATGAAGCAATCGGTGGTAGAGGACAGTAACCACAGCCACCAACACAGAAGGAGTGGTTCAAACTAAAGACGGATACTAAAGATGAGCCAGTGAATGCAACGGCCCCACCAGTCACCACAAGGCTAAGAAGAAGATTAGAAACTGTGCCTGGAGAAGAGACTGTGGAGCCACCAAGGAAGAAAGGAAAAGTAGCAATGGCCAAGGAATCCAGACCCAAGGAAATGCACAGCCAAAAATCCGCTCGGATCGAGAGGCTAATTGAGCAGTTCAAAGCAGAAAGAGCAGTAAAGGGAGATTTTGAAGAGTACTTGGTTCCAAACCCAGAAAAAGTTGGGGGAAGCTCCTCTAGACCACTAGAGGACAAGTTTGATCATTACATCCGGGATTATGAAGAGACAAAAAGAGTGCTTGAGCAACAAAACATAGAGCCTTTCATGATGGAGGAAGTGCCAGACATCAAGAAAAAGCTGAAGGAAACGTCGAAACCTCTAGTGAAGAAGGATCAGGAGGGTGATAGGACAAAAGCTCAAACACCACCACCTTCACCACCGGGCTCTTGTACCCCTCCTCCAAGTCCCAAACCACAATCATCACCAAGAGCAACAGAAGAGGCCACACCTCCACCTTGGGCTAAGGAGAAAGATGAAAGAAAAGCATATGAAGACCTCATTCGAGCTGGATACACAACGACAGAGGCTTCAATAGTCATTTACGGAACTCTTAATCTACCATGGGTTGCAAAACAGGAACAGGAGAGATAAGAGCTCCCCACAAGCCAGGATAGAGTTAATAAATCTGAAGAGAGAAAGGCAAACCAAGAGTCACAAAGAGTAGCTCCAGAAAGATAATCCCCATAGCCTGGATTTCCAGGGTTGGTTCACGTCCCTCAAGCGCCTCAATGGAGACCATTGGCTAACCCATGGCTAGTACCACATGCAAGGGTAATGATCAATACAGGTCATCAGGTTCCATTGGCTGGCCCTATCAATAGGCCAACAACTAGAAACCCGGTAGCAGCAAATGGAGATGATATAAGAGCCGCCTATCAAATACTGAACAGAGTCAGGACGCGATCTCTTACCATTATTGAAGAGAACAGTATGTTGCGTACTAGGGATGCTAACATGGAAATGAAACATGATAACCTCTCGAACTTGGTACAAGTTACCCACCTAAAGGCCAAGGAAGCAGAGAAGGAGCTTGAAACTCCCACTGCTAACTAAGGGAGGCTGAGAGCGAATGAGACACACTCACACTAGAGATGGCAGAGGTCTTGAGAGTAGTTAAGACTCTCCAAGAGTAAAAAGATAAGGTCAAAGATGAGTTAGAAGCAGCAAAAGACAAAATGCTGGAGCTAAAAGAAAAATTAGAGCTCTAGGACTTGACAATGAAAAGACTGAGGGCAACACCAAGGGCGGTCCGGGCAAGTGCAGGGATAGATACTCAAGTTACACAAGCATTGGAAGCAAAAATCACCACCCTGTTGAAGGAATTGCGGGTAGAGCAAAGACAGCAAATGCATATGGCAGGAGGGTATCTAGCCACTGAAGAAAGAATGAAAGATGAACACCAAGCTCTCCAAAAAGAACAATTTAGTCTAATTTGCTATTTTCCCCTTTAAGTTTCCCTTAAAAACAGTGTTTTTCTACTGGGATAATTACCTAAACTAACTATCTGTGGTTAAGATAATTATCATGGGTTTGTTAAGACGTGCTTTACCTCTGAAAATTATCTCAAAGATTTTTAGTCTAATTTGCTATTTCCCTCTTTAATTTTCACTTAAAAACAATGTTTTTCTGCTGAGATAATTAGCTACACTAATTATCTGTGGTTAAGATAATTATCATGGGTTTCTCAAGATGTGATTTACCTCTGAAAATTATCTCAAATATTTTTATTCTAATTTGCTATTTCCCCCCTTTAATGTTCTCTTAAAAACAGTGTAATTCTGCTTAAATAATTATAAAAATTATTCAAAAAGTTAAAAGATAATTTTCCTAGCATCTTGGCAGTCTAAAAAATCTTTGATAATTATCTTATCTTAATCTAAGTTTAATTAGTATAATTACCATTAATTTATTATTAAAATGATTAATTTTATCCCTAATATAATATAATAATTAGTTAGATTAGTATCCCTAAGCTTAATCTCAATAATCAGCAGATAATTAAGAATTAAGAGAGAATTTTAGAGTGTAAATTAGTTTAATCTTCTTAATTAATTGGATTAATTAAGAAAATGTAAATAGATTAGCATAATTCTGCTAATTAAAAAGGTTTAGTGCTAATTATCATGGATTAACCAACTAGAGCTTTGCTCTCTAGTGATTTCTGAGTAGAGATCTCTCTAGGTGAGAGAGAATTTGCCAGGACTCCGAGTCTAATTTCTTTTGTGAAGAAGGGGGGGTCTATTTATAGTTTTTCAGGGCCCCTGGGCTGTTTCTGGCAGGTCCTGGCATCTCAAGAAAGTCCCCAGCTTCCCCCTAGCACCACCTGCTGCTAAAATTATCTTGGGCACACTACAACAAAAAAAGGTGCCTTCGATGCATATTTTGACGCCATCCGTCGAAAAGTGCATCGAAATACTCGTCCCTGTGAAAACGTCGAAATACGCATCGATATCTGTGTCAAAAGGCATTGTTTTCGACGTGTATTTTGACATCCCTATCGACGCGTATTTCGATGACCATATCAAAAAAATAATTCTTGGGCAAAGGACAAGCAGCCTGGCCTGTGCCCAGTGAAAAGATGGACACAGCCACAGCCAGACTGCTTGTCCTCTGCCCAAGAAAGCGAGTAGCACCAAAATCAACCGTGCTCCCATATAAATTTCGGGAGAGTTCCCTTTGTTTTAACATAAATTTTTCAAAAAAAACCATATGTATACGCCTCCTACATGATATCCATGTAGGATCTCACATGAGACTTAAGGCAAATGAAAGAAATGAAACGAACTTTGTGCAAAACCATAACCAAATTAAAACCATAACCATAACCATATTGATCAAAACCATAATGATAACCATAACCATAAACAAAACAATAACCATAACCATAACCATAAACAAAAAAATAACCATAACCATAACCATAAAGAAAACAATAACCATAACGTCTAAACAATAACCATAACCATGTCTGAACAATAACCATAACCATGTCTATACAAAAAAGAGACACAAAAGCGTGTCTGTGTCTCACAAAACATATATAGAAATCCATTGATGACTATGCGTCACAACCTGCACATAGGACAAGTCACAAAATTAGTATTGATATTACTTCACATATACTTATTTAATTAAATCAAGTCACACATATTAACGTCTCACCTCAATCGATCAGGGAGACTCTAAGGCCTCCCAGTCTACAGGCACGGTAGCAAGATCATTCAATACTTCATAAATGCCTCTCCGATATCCATCTGTCTCCTCATGGCATGTCGGGACTCGATGCATTGCAAGATTATGCGTTTATACAAAAACCAAAGTAATTAAGAATACATGATTCATCGCGTTTTTAAAAAAAACGCCATAGCTAGGTTTGGATTGGAAACTGACAAACTCATAGCGAAAGGTGTCGAAGCCTCCACTGCCAAGATGAGATGTGCCCCTGGTCATCTGTCGTACCTCCGCGGCCTAACGCTGCTATCTAAACTGCATGTCTACTGTCCGCTCATCCTCCCTGATCTGCTGCCACGTCTCATGTGAGATGCCCAAAGGCTTCGGCGAGACGATCCTGAAAGCCCGACGAGCTGCATCTCGAGGATGTTTCACGGTGTCACGTGCAACACCCTAGATCCACCTCCTCGGAAGATCCTCTGCACCCGGAGCAGGCTGATACTCTCTCATGATGGTTTCCACTATATAATTGATTTTTTTGCGATCTTGCTCAGGCCAAGGCATCAGAATGCTGGTCGAAAACTGCAGCTCGGCGAGCACTGGCGAACTCGCTA
The DNA here is from genome assembly GCF_014529385.1 of Adiantum capillus-veneris. Classification (NCBI taxonomy): domain Eukaryota; kingdom Viridiplantae; phylum Streptophyta; class Polypodiopsida; order Polypodiales; family Pteridaceae; genus Adiantum; species Adiantum capillus-veneris. Next base: position 12,626,407 of record NC_140947.1, on the reverse strand, counting down.
TCTCATTTCAGTCCCGACTCTATCCATGTCAACAAAACCATCTGCCCGTATAGGATAGACCTTGGAGGCACTAGGATCATGTGCCCTCGAAGGTGTCCGAGGTGTGCTAAGAGGTGTGTCGAGAGGTGTGCCTGGGTAGGATGGGGGTCTTGAGCGAGGAGGGGTCAAACCACCACCTCCACCTGACGATCGTTGAGATCGGCGAGTGCACCTGTGTTGTGGAGATGAGGACGTACCCGCCTCTGTCGTGCCCCTAGGTGTCTAAGTGGCCGTGATGGGAGACCTCGCAGGTGTCGTACCCATAGGCGTCCCCCCCTCCCCCCCATAGGCGTCCCCCCCATAGGCGTCGGAACCTCGGGTGTGAAGCCCGGAGGCGTGGTACCCGTGCCTCTGGCTACCCAGTACTGAGACGCATGTGCCATTTGACTGGGCGTCATCCGTGTGACGAAGCCCATAAATGCATCTGCACTCATAGAAGAGGGATTTGGATACTGGTCTGCCATACTAAAGTCCTGCACAAAGAAAGTAAAAGAAAGCGTCAGAACACCTTTGTTTAAATTAACTTTAAGCTTAATTTTAAATCAACGTCTTCACACAAACACTTACAGGCCTCGACTAGTGAGGCATCATCGATAAGATCTTGCACCGTATCATTGTCTATCTCTAATTTCAAACATAACTCTGCCCCAACTCGTTCTGGAAGATTGTCTTCATCCATTGCATCTTCATCTACAAGTGTCATATCTGCCTCGTCTATGTCATCCCTTGTATATCTGTCAGCTTCCTATGCCATACCTTTGTCCATCTCATCTAATGTCACAGTAGTATCTGCGTCGTCTGGCTGTCTTTCCTCCAGGAGCTCTTGCCCTTCAAATACTTGTTTATTTCTTGGAGCAACTTGAACCACAAACCACCATTGTCGCTCTCGAGGGTCCGGTATAAAGACCACTTGCTTGCAATGTTTGGGGAGAGAAAACGTGTCGCTCGCATCTGTCCAAACCTTTGTAGAATCTATCTACACAAGCTTAGTTTCCATCTCTGCGTACCGTTGCATTATGACCAAAAGTAATCACCTTGAACCACTTCACATTCAACAAAAACATCTCAAACCGCCTGAAGCTGACTTTCAAGATATCTGACACCAGACCACAGTAATCCAGCTTGCTAGTGCTCTCATTTGTGTCTTTGGCACTGGCCCTGCTCTTTTGCATGAAACTAACCATTACCCCACTTTCAAACGTGTGTATTCTGGTGTCAATTTGTTATGTTCTGAAATGCTTTCCATGCAACCACAGTGCTATGTATGTATGATACCTCTAGTCACATCCAATAGCCAACTCTTCTTCTTCTAGAGATATGGGTTCTCCGATATGTCGAGCTGCTCTCACTGTCTTGTCCAACCATTCCATTGTAGGGAATTCAGGTAGAGGAGCGAGATAGTCTAGCAAGGATAACCCTCTAGTCGCTCGGCTTCGCCTAAAATCGTGTCGCTCCCTATTGCGTCTCTCTTTCTCTTCTTCGTACCTTTCAAGCCATTTTTACATCGGCTCTGAATTTAGTATATAGAACTTCATGATCTTTTCTCACATGGCGTCGTTCATTTTCTTCAGCACCCCTTGCCCCTTTGCCTCCTCTCCCACCAATCTTGCATCCTCCTCATCGCTCCATAGTTGAGGCATTTCTGGGTCAGAAACGGACAGAAATTCGGTCATCAAGACAAGAGACTCTTGCACCAGCCATCCTTCTACCATGCTCCCCTCTAGACGCTCTTTTTGGCGAACAAAACCCTTAAGTGTTTTCATGAACTGCTCTAGAAAGAATATCCAACGACTGTGGACTATACCTGCCACTGCAACCTCATCTACTACATGGACAAGCAAGTGCATTTGGATAGTTAGGCAGCTCGTGGGTAGATACTTCTCAATCATGCAAACTGCCCCAATTGAGTTAGCCCTTGCGACTACAATGGATTCCTCTCGTATCTCCTTGGAAGAGATACACCACACTAGCTCTGAAATCTTGTATATGCAGGACCACACTTCCTCCGTTAAACACCCCTTGATCGCAATTGGAAAAATAAATCGCAAGAACTTATGCCAGTCATGAAATTTCAGTCCTGACAGTTGATCGCCACGGGTGAATGCTGTCTTGAGACATCGCATGCATCCTGTTGGCATCCTGAACTCTAAAATCACCCTTTTGACTTATCGGTCCTCGCTTTTTAGCAATACCCATGGCGCTCTTGAAAGCTTTGTTTGGCCAGCTGCATAAGGTCACAGCTCTAGCATCTTTCCAACTGACTGCAAATCATCTCGTGAAGCTCGATTGTCTTTCATTCCCATGATTGTCGTCTAGAGAAGCTCTCCCACATTCTTGAATATATGCATTGGATCCAGCAAATGGTTAATTAGTAGATCACCCCAGTACGAAAACGTATGGAGAATGGACAAATGTTTCATTCTTGGAACAGGTTGCCCCTCATGTTGCTCCCATCGGCGACACCACTCTTGTACATGCATATGACAACATTCGACGCGACCAAGCTGACCTTCGCGCAAGTGATGTCCATCTGGAAGATAACGATGGTGGCCTTGATAAATTTTCTTTCAAAGCAAGGCCGAATAGCGCACATCCAAAGATGGCCCACAAATTGGACATGCATTGTATCCCGAAGTTGTAAGCCCTCCATATATTAAAGCATGATTTAGGCCAAGGCAAAGTTTTTGCGAATAGCGAGAATTTTGTAAATCAAGAACCATTACCAGAAGCTTCACCGTATCCTGGTCAATCATGCATAGTCCACATAAGAAGTCCATGGATCCTTGCATGCTGTTGTCCTGCTGGTTCAACTGCATCTGCTATGTTCATCCCATGCCATAACTCCTGGAGCTCGTCAACTAGTGGTGCTAGATAAACATCCATGTTTTTTGACTTGAACTTACCAGGTACAATCAAGCCTAGTATCAGATGACCCTTCTTGATGGCAAGCCATGACGAGCTTCTCAAGACAAATGGATTGACTCCATCCATTGCCATGCCCAAACACAAATTGCGTGGTTCACTCTTAAAATGTGGCCAGGTATCTTCAATGTGCCTCCATGCCTTTGAATCAGCGGGGACCCTAAATGTTGCGTCAGTGGATCTATTCGTAGAATGCCACCGCATCAACTTTGCAATGGAACCACAACGAAACATGCTTTTTATCCTTGGAATAATAGGGAAATGCCGCAACACTTTAGCTGGCACTGTCTCACCAACCACATCTTGTTTGTAGCGCATTGGACACGACATACAATCTACGAATTCATTGCAAAAAATAATGCAATCATTTGGACACGCATGAATCTTGTTGTAGTCCAAGCCAATTGAGGTCAATAGTCGCTTTGCGTCTAGCCTGGAGGGGGGAATGTCATTGCCAACCGGGAGAAGTTGCTCCCGCAACAACCTGTTTAAGACACATTAAATTAAAAGCTCCCCAAGCACTTCACCATTGCAATCGGAAAATCTCTTTTGTAAGTTACGTACCTAAACAAAGCAGTGACGCTTGCATCTGACCACCCGTACACTGACTGCAGATTCAAAAACGTCAGACAAGTACGAAGCACAGATATTTTGGTGCCTTCATAGATTTGTTGACGTGCCAACTTTCTCAACATGTCTTCAGGAGATAGGCGCATGGCTTCTGGTGCTGCTTCGTTAGCGTTCTCCTTGCTTGTCTGGAAGAAGGCATCCAGCATCTCCTCCGTGCCGTCGTCTTCTGTCTGTAAGCCCTTTTCTGCTTCCATCCTTGGCTCTATATTGGTCAGACCTTCACGCATAATTCTTTTTCTCTTTCTCTCAGATGCAGGTGTTATCTCGTGAAAATCAATGCTCGTTTTGTAGGAGTCGTATCGTAGATTCTGTACGCTTTCTCTAGAAAACTCTCCGTACTTGTGCACATGCTAATTACATATCCTACGCTTGTGCAGGATTTGATACTTGCAGAGCGTGCACGAGCATGCAATATTTTCCTCCATGTTAGTTGATGACGTTGCCATCTACAATGATTATGAATGTTGTTTTAATATATATACTCCTCACAATGTAAACTACCTCGCATTCTCTAGCCTTGCCCAATCTTCGTACACCTCGGTCCAAAGGTGTATGGAGATCAGGACCACCGGGTCAAAATCTCGTCTTTATTGGTCAAATCCTATATGGGTAGACACATACGTGCTCTCCTAGTGTACATGACAATGCATGTAGCGGGCAAAACCCCTTTGCCTCTTTTAGTTCCATAGTTTCTTCTAGAGGGAGAGATAGAGATAGAGAGATTTTATGTCCTTTTCACGCAATTGGTCAACCAAGCTAACTCTTTCACGCCGACTTTCTCTATCTACTACTATATCTCTCTCTCTCTCTATCCATCTCCATAGCTATCTCTAGTTAATTCTCTCTCTTTCTCTACCTCTGTCTCTGGCTCTCTCTCTCTATATTTCTCTCTCTCTCTCTCTCTCTCTCTCTCTCTCTCTCTCTCTATATATATATATATATATATATATATATATATCTCTCTCTCTCTCTCTCTCGATCTCGCTCTCTCTCTCTCTGTTGATCTCTCTCTTGCTATCTCTCTTTCTCTTTCTCTCTCTCTAGATCTCGCTCTCCCTCTCTCTCTCTCTCTCTCTCTCTATTTTCCTATTTTCCTCTCTCTCTCTCTCTCTCTCTCTCTCTCTCTATTTCCCTATCTCTTTCTCTCTCTATATATATATCACTCTCTATCTCTCTTTCTCTCTCTCTCTCTATTTCCTATCTCTCTCTCTCTCTCTCTCTCTCTCTCTCTCTCTATTTCCTATATATCTCTCTCTCTCTCTATTTCCTATCTCTCTCTCTCTCTATTTCCCTATCTCTTTCTCTCTCTCTATTTCCTATCTCTCTCTCTCTCTATTTCCCTATCAATGTACATTCATTGATGTGGTCAAAGAATCTCAAGCAACGAAGAGGACAAGGAGGGTTAGCATGTATGGTTAAGAAAGGATTGGAAGATTTTGTATCAATTGTGAAAGATGACAAGTACAAACGTTATGTATGGCTGAAAATTATGACTCCAAAAAGAGCACCCATTTTTGTAGCCGGTTGCTACATTCCTCATCATGATTCTCCCTTTTATGCTTGCATGGATAGAGATCAACCATTTTCTGATTTGGAAGAGGACATTGCTTATTTCAAAGGTGAAGGTGATGTTATTGTATTTGGGGATATGAATGCTCGCACAAAAACATTGCAACATGATACTCAACAATTTGATATGCCATACATTTCAAGGGAGTTGGAGGAAATTCACTTGTATGATCGTACTTCAATGGATGAGAAAGAGCCGGATCACTATGGAAAGCTACTTTTACACATGTGTAATAGCACGGGTATGCTCATTGCCAATGGTGTATCTTTGTGGAGTGGAACCAATGGATTTACATGTAGAAGACATAATGGGGATAGTGTGATTGACTATATGCTACTCTCTGAAGCCATCATGTATCGCATAAAGAGTTTTATGTTTGGTCAATGGACCCCGGAATCCGACCATCGCACCTTATGTATTGACCTTTCATGTGGAGAAGAAACTAAGCATGATAATTTCAGCCAAAGGAAAGAGAAGTTATCACTATGTATAGATTTCAAACGGGCACCAATGTACATTGAAATGGTTGAGCAAAAATTATGGATGACAAAGCTTCAATGTGATGCACCATTGGAAACTACATGGGAAGCTTTCAAGAAATCTATTTGTTCTTGTGCGGAAGAATGCTTTGCAATAAAGCATCTCCATGGTATCAACAAAGATAGATCACGCAAAAGGTGGTTTGATAAAGAATGTCAAGATGCTCGAAAGTCCTTGATAAAGCTTGATGCAACTATGGACAAAGACAACTATCAAAGTCATTTGCATACATACAAGGCATTGATTCAAAAGAAGAGAAGAAGATGGGAAGTAAAGCAACAAGAATTTCAAGTCCAAGAAAAGGCACATGCATGTGGAAGATTTTGGAGAAACTTGAGAGGCAAGCGGGTTGAGAATTTTGGTAACTTGAGTCTAGTGGATATGTACACACATTGTAGGCAATTATATGAGCAAGAAAATACTGAAAAAATGCCATTTTATGGTTCACTCCCATGTATGTCGTCTTTTTTTACTATTGAGGATGTATGCGGTGGGCTTGAAAAGTTGGCCACTCGCAAAGCGGGAGATCTTCAAGGTATCAAGCCGGAGATGATCAAATGGACGGGAGATTTTACCCATGAGTGGATGTGTGATATGTTCAACCTTTCACTTCAACATGGTATGCCTTATGATTGGAGTACTAATTGGGTTAAGCCTTTGCATAAAGGAGGGGATGTAAAGAATGTAAGCAACTACCGGACTATAATGATTGGGTCTCTTATGGCAAAGTTGTTTGGGTGCATAATGGAGATGAAATTGAGTGATTGGGCTGAAGAGAATGACAAGCGTGCAAAGGGACAAGCGGGTTTTCGTCGATGCCATAGCACCATTGATCATCTTGTCACTCTTCGTGTTCTCATGGAGGAAAGTCGGTTGAAAGGCAAGCGATTGTATTGTTGTTTTGTGGACTTTAAGAAAGCCTTTGATATGATTCCACGTAACAATTTGTGGAGAAGGATGGAAGAACTCCAAGTTCCAAGTGAGTTTATGCTTGCGGTTTCTCGAATCTATGAGAAGGTGATTTGTCAATTGCGCATGGGAAGAGAAATTTCAGAAATTTTTGTAAGCACTATTGGGGTTAAACAAGGATGTCCATTGTCACCAACTCTCTTTGGTCTATGCATCGATCAATTGGAACAAATGGTACTTGACTTTATGCAAGAAGAAGGCATTGAAGAGGTCACTATTTGCAATGCGGTAATCATGCTTTTGTTGTATGCGGATGATGTAGTGCTTCTAGCACACACTTTAGAAGATGCACAAAAGCTTATGGTTGTCCTTGAGAACTTTTGCTTGCATAGTGGGCTGATTGTAAATGAATCCAAAACAAAGGTTATGCTTGTGAAAACCAACCATAAGGAGAAGCCATGCATTGTGTACAACAACGAGACACTTGAAGTTGTTGAGAGCTTTAAGTACCTTGGCCTTGAGGTTCCATCCAATCACAAGTGGCATGAATGTGCTATGCGTCGTTTGGAAGCAGGAAAGAGAGCATATTATGCATTTGAGAACACGTGTAATGCGGGAAACATCAAGTGTTCGGTTCTCAAGAAGTATCTTTTTGATGCATTGGTGACACCGGTTCTTCTTTATGGAGTTGAAGTGTGGGGCGGGAGCATCTCAAAGTCTACTTGGAAAGAGTTTGAGAATGTCCAAAAGCGTTTTCTTACAAACTTTCTCCAAGTTAAGACACAAACACCATATATGCTCCTACTTCTTGAGTCGGGATCTCTTCCAATTGAGGTTATGGGCATGGAAAGGGTTGTGGAGTACATGATAAAGATGCGTCAAAACCCCTCACATCGACTTCCTACAATTGCATGGGAAGCAAGCAAAAAAGTTCAAAAGACGCATAAAAGCAAGATCTTGAGCACGGGATGGATGCAAGACATAAAGAAGTGGTTTGGGAGATGGGATGCATTACACTTGCTACATGATGCTTCAATTGACTCTCAAGTGAATGAAGCTTTTCTACAACGCCAATGTATTACGGCTTGGGAGAAATCTGGTGGGTCATGCTTCATACATTACACCACCTATATTGCCCCCAACTACAAAACCATGTTCTTCGCTGAGAGAGAAAACCGTACTCACACTTACATGCTTGAGCCTATTCCCTTGTCCGCGATACGCACTATCGTAGCAATTCGGCTTAGCTCCCATTTCCTTCGATGCGAGATAGGGCGTTGGGACAATGGAGAAGAGTCAAACCGATTGTGCACATTATGCTCACTGCAAGTTCGAGAGTCTGAGTACCACACACTACTAGAGTGCTCAGCTTTTGATCACATCCGAACTTGCTTCTCTCACATTTTTAGCCATAACTTAGACCTACACACTTTCCTCTCCCAGCCAAAGTGTGGGCTCTCCATTGCGACTCTCATCACTACAATTTTGGAGCATCAAGAGTCACTCATCAGCCATACACATACTACATCACATGTAACTTTGATCCCATAGGTCATATTTGACCTCCGAGGACGATAATAAAATCTATCTATCTATCTATCTCTCTCTCTCTCTAATTTCCTCTCTCTCCGTCTCTCTCTCTCTAATTTCCTACACACACACACATCTCTCTCTCTCTTTTTAATTTCTTACACACACACACACACACATTTATCTCTCTCTAGTCTCTCTCTCTCTCTCTCTCTCTCTCTCTCTCTCTCTCTCTCTCGCTCTCTCTTTGATTTCCTACACACACACACAACTCTCTCTCTTTCCTACGCACACAAACACACACAAACTATGTAGCTTGTGAGAGAGAGAGAGAGAGAGAGAGAGAGAGGGGCGGGGGGGAGGGAGAGATCAATAATACCTGCACTGTAGATTTCCAAGAGCAGATCTGTGCGTGCACTCGCAGGCGAAAATGGCCGCCTGTGCGCGGATTTCCTTTCTTCCCCCCAAATTTTTTCCATCAAAATACGCGTGGAAGTACATGTGGAAATACGCGTGGTAACATTTACCTTTCGACAGGCATTGCCACGTGCATTTCGACGCCTCTATCGACGTGTATATCGACGAGCAGCATGCCCGTCGAAAGACGCGTGGAAAGGTACGGTGCGTCGAAATGTGGTGCGTCAAAATCTGGGTGTTATGTTGTAGTGGCAGGTCATCACAGCCCCCCAGATTCCTAAAATCGATTTCTGCTTTTTTTTTAAAGCTTTTAATGATAAACTTTGAAAATATCTGCATTTTCTAAAACGTTAGGATAAAAATTATTTAGCAGTAATAATTACTGAAACCTTTCAATTTTTATCCTAAAGTTTTAGAAACTGCAAATATTTTCAAAGTTAATCATTAAAAGTGTCCCAAGCCTCCTTGGGAGATTGAGCATCCTATATATCCCCAATCATAGTGTCCTGTATACTAATAGAAAACCAATACATGACCTTCCAAGCTCTTTGGTTCCAATCTTTAAATGTCTATCTTATGCTCTCCATCAATATAGTCTCAATAACCTTTGCCCATAAGGAAATGAGTCAGTTTGAACTACTAAGCATGGAAGTTGTTCTTGTCTAGCTTCTCACTGACAACCTAGTTAAGGCCATCATTGTTGGATGATATGCTTCCAACCCTTTACACAGTCTTGAGTAGCTTGCTAAAAATAGTCGGTTATCACCTATAACCACAATCTACATACATACACCTATTTTGTTTTACTAAACAATATCTATGTGCACTATAGTCAAACCAGAACTTTTTGCACCACCAATATGTAGATCTATAAAATTTTGAACCTTGGCGTTTTTGCATGCAAACGCACTCCGACTCCAAAATGGGGGTTGAAATGTGTCCAGAATGAAAATCTAGCTGTACAAATTTCAATCCAAAGGACTCAGTCCAGAGGACTATATAGAACCCTAAGATGCACACTCTCCAAAAGGAATCACCTCAATAGAAGATCATTGATGATGGCTCCTGGGAATACTGAAGCTACTTCCTAGACTTCTCTTGCTTGCTGCTCCAAGGTCCTCAAATACAACCAGACTCCGATACCATGTCAAGAAATAGAGAAGGAGAGAGCTTGAGCTCTTGCAAGAACACCCACACACACACACACACACACACACACAAAGATAGAGACAAAAGAGTGTACTTCTTCTTATTCACTAACTCAAGATAAGAGGTTTACAAAACATAAGGGAAAATACAACATAAAAAGGCTAGTGAATGAGGTGAGTAGATAAGTGTGCCATCATTTTGGTAGGTAGACCAGCTTGTTGTAGTACACATTGTGGAGTGCAAACGACAATGAAAACGAATGCCCCTATAGCCTTGCATTGATCACATCGTCGGAAAGAACAACAGCTGCACCGTTGAATTCACCTACGTTAAACACCTGTAAAGCTTGGAGAAGAACAGGTCTACCAGAAACCACACTTGGAATTAGAAGAATTAGAGAACATGATGTGTAGATTGGTTCACATAGATGTCTGTAGAGCATCCATATGCTTGATTTCGATAAGGAATGAGCAAATTACAAGCATTTGAAGTTTGGGGGTTTTCAAAAAGCTCCAAAAAGAGGTCTCTAGAAAGTGTCTCTGCAGATGTGCAGAGAAATGCATCCATTAAAGGGGGATTTTTTTGGCTCTTATCCCAAGGGATTTTCTCTCCCCTCTTAGCCGACTTCATTTCCCCCTTTAGGCACCGTTTTGTTGGTCCATTTTGAGCCTTTTTTGGGTAAAAAATGGGCTGTCGACCACTTTTTGACCAAGGCAAGTGGGGGGGACAGTGTCCAGGGACCAAAAAAAGGACAGGGTGCCTGTCCAAGCAGTGGGAACACAAATTGGGCGCCCCCTCCTCTCCCCAAAGTCCAAGAGCCCTCACAAGAAAGGCCAAGAAGCTCCATTAACTCCTTTGATACACCCTTAGGGGGTACCCACTCCCCCTTTATACTCTCCAATTTTCAATTGCTCCCCCCCATGTGGGGTTATTCCATTGCCACTTGGCACCATCCTCCCACCTCCCCAATTGAGCCAATAAATTTCCTGTTTTGCTCCCCACAAAGAGCAATCTTGGCGGAGGCGTGGCGGGTAACTCCGAGCACCGAATGCAACGCTGTAAAGCCCGGCTCGGAGCTTATCACTTCGGCTATTTCCAAAAATTCTCGGCCTTAATTTTTCTAATTAAATCCATCAAATCAGCCCACTTGCCTTTCCTCGCATGCATCCGCATCCACTTTCTAAGTAGGGTACCACCCACCTCCAATGCATGTAGCTCATGATGTATGAGTCCGATTCACCAGCTATCAAGCATGACTAAAAGCACTTATTAGAAACCACCTTTTAGAAGTTTGACCAACCCAAAACTCTTTGAAATGACTAAGAAGAACCAAGCCTTTACACATAAATTCTACAAGAGCACTCCGAAAACTCAAAGCATTATGTACATCTTTGTACTTGGGACTAGTGAGCAAGCTTTTTAGCATGGATAAGTTGCTTCATTTCCACCCAAAGAATGCATGACATAGCTTGCCAACCCTCCCTTGCCTTCTTAGTCATTCATGACAAGTAGAGGTCCCTATTGGACGGATACGCCGCGACGGACGTCAGCACAGCGAGAACTCACCTAACAAGATTTGTCAGCTGAGGACAAAGCTCAACCCACAGGCGTGTGGAAGCAAGCATAGGGTGTCAACCTACACTCGACCTGCTCCTAACTAATTCCTACAGAGGTCTCTACCCAATGTCAAAGCTACAACCTTCAGGAGTGCATAAGAGGAAACTTCCTACAACACTTTCTAGAGCCGAATGCCCATCAAACAATCTTGAAACGCCGCAGAATTTGAAGGAGAGCCTACTAACATCAATAGGTTGCTCTCCCTAAGGTCTATGAACCAAAATCCCAACCCAAAACACCTGGTGCAAAATCACGTAGGATGTCTGGCCAAAATTTCTAGGTCATCGTTGCCAAAAACTAAAGTGCCTAATGTGTAGCTCTACTCAATGCGAACGCGTGGATATGCTACAATGCAAAATTGGACAACGTATGTTCACCGAATCACCAGATGAAGCTCGTAGTAGATGGGCTCGCAAAATCGGATCGTACGTGTGCAATGTAGGTATTGGTGTGTAGCTCTCGTCTGGGGCAACACGCTGCGCTTCTCCGCACTCGATTCCGACCACCCATGCTCGTTTAGCGTCAAGATGAAGCTCTCACTCTCTCTCGTACACAGTAGGCTCACTCACAGACTTCAAAACTTTCTTTTAAATGAAAAAGGGTTTTTCATTAAGGTCAAAAAGTGGTATAAATACCTTACAATTCTCATTCCCTAATGTTCCAATTTAACCATCTACTCAATCTAAATGTCAAAACTAGGATACAATCTGGAAACTTCTGTAAGCCCCAATATTTACAAAGGTAAAATGTTGGGTTTCCTCAATAAATGAATAATTACAAAATAATAATCTACCAAGCAGTCAGTTTTCGTAGGGTGTGTCCAGCTTCTAACACTCCCCCCCTCCTTGCTCATGTCGTCCCCGACATGGCTGTTGAGCTGCTTCTTCATCTTAGGATTTCTCTTATCTTGAGCAATGACTCATATCTTGCATGTTGAGCCAGTAGTGTTGGGCCGAATATGTCAGTGCTGATTGTGAAGAAGCCGGTGTAGAAAGCTTCTTCAAAGGCCTGGAGGTGATAGGATGGCAAAAACATGATCCTTTGATACAATGCGTGTATCACCTCCTTGGAAGGCTGACCAGACAGATTGTATGCACATCTGTATGTATCTTGAAAGAAGAAGATACTGTCTGTCGCCGTGCCTGGTTTGAACATCTCGAAGACTGCCAAAGTGTTTTGCAAATCTTTCACACCATAATGCAAGATAGGTCAGGCGAGCCAGTGAACAATTTAATGGCGCCCGTTAGGGTTTTCACCATGTATTGAACACTTATTCTCTCGCCTACCTTCAAGCTTGGCAGCTTCGGATAGTTTAGCCAAGTAGGTTGGCTTCTTTGTAGTAGCTCATGGGCCTTCCACATCCGTATCCTTGGTAGAGGACAGAAACTTAGGTTATCTCTCATGACTTTTGGTGCCTCTACCAAATGGATTAGATATTGTGGATACTTTGTTAGCCATGCCTTTCTCCACCTGGGTTGAGAGTCGACTATCAACTTTACCCCTTCAGGCTTGGAGATGTTTGCTTTGTACAGTGGCCCTGTTGGCTTTTCTCTGATTCTTTCGTTGAATGTGGCGGCTTCGTACTTTAGCAAAGGATATGGGAGAGAGAGTTGTAGCCATTCATGCCAAAGGTTGCTGGCGTCTATCTTCTGAATTGTCATTGATTTAAAGACCCTCTGCTCCCATTCCAAGGCTTCTTTGCGAATGTCTCTGATTTTCGCTTCTATGGCCTTGCGCAGTTTGTCTTCTTCTTCTTGTGTCAGACCTTGTGGCTCTTGAGAGGGTCCTACAAGGATTTCCTCTTGCATGGGTGTGTCCACAGGATCTGCCACATTCTCTAAATCTTCCTTCCATGGCTGCTGGCCCGGTGCTGAACTGCTCTTCTGTCCGCTGGCCTCTCAACTCTTCTATCTGCTTTTGGAACGTCTGTTTTTCTGCTTCAGCTTGCTCTCTCATAATCACAAGGAGGTCGTTCAAATCGGCATTGATCTTCTCCGCCTCCTCTAGCTTTCTCTTGATGTTTTCCAGCTCATCCTGCATTGCCTTGTGCTCTTCTTTCATGCGGGTTTGCATGACCACTGACTTCTCGGCCATCATCAGCCTTTGCTTCTTCTCTAAGGTAAACTCCTTCTAGATCTCTTTCATTTGTTCTTCATAAATCTGACTCTCTGAAGTGGTGTGAGTCAAGCTAGTAGCTCTGACTCCGGCAGAAGATGCCCGTAGCCGTTGGATGGTTTGATCTTTAACTTTAATCTCGTCTTTGAGCTCGATGACCTCATCCTGGCTAGCCTCCTGCTCTATCTCTGCCTTCTGTTTGGCATTCCGCATGGCTTCTACTTCCTTGGATTCTTCAGCAAGTTGTAGGGTTAGGTTGTCCCTTTCCCTTTCTGCATCTGTCAATGACTTGCTGAGTTTTCTGTATTCGTCTTCAGCTCCTTGCATTTTTTGAGCTGCTGCCTGATTCTCTCTTTCCATCTCCTGGCATCTTTGCAATGCCTTTGCCAGACTGGCTTGCAGCTCTGCTTCTCTCTCTATATGCCTTTGGATTTGTTTGTGTAGAGTGTCGACTTCAGACTTGATCTGCACTTCAATGGCTTTGAGATTAGCCATTTCACTTTCCTTGGCCATTGATTGTGCCCTGAGCCCGGTTAGCTTGGTCATCACCACATCCCAATCATTGGTGGGTGGCTGCAGGTCCATTGTATCAGTGGCCATCTCTTTTAGCTCCACTAACCATAGGCTCTGCATTTGTTCTTTGGGCCATGTGCTTGCCAAGTCAAATGCGATTGTGGCAGCCTCTTCTTTTGAATATCCAGCAACTAGTAGATCTAGAAACGTGTTATACCTTGCTTCATTTGGCTCTAGCTGCTCACCTTTGGGTTTAGCTTCTTCTTTTTGCTCTTGCTCTTGGCTTTGTTCTTGCCTTGAATCTTCTTGATCTTCAAATTTGTCTAGCTCCTCCTTTTGTTGAGTTTGTGGAGAGCTACGAGGAGGTGGTGATGGAAGTGGGCTCAAATCCGGGCTGGACGGTGGAGTTGCCGACTTTTTCTTCAAGTCCCTGTCCGCCTTTGTCTTTCTCTCTCTCTCGGCCTTCCTGCTCTTCCAGCAGTTGCTGTCGGACTTCCTCCACTTCTGCTTCTGTAAATGGTACATGTGGGATATTTTCTGCCGTGGCATCTAGAATCTCAAAATTCTTAATATAATCTTCAAATCTGTCTCTGTGAACCCTTCGGGATGATCTCGACATTGCTTCTAGTGACAGCTTCCATAGCTCGCTCAAATCTCCCTTGAGGGCTCTTTCGGCTCTGAAACTTTCCATTAGCCTCTCTAGCCGTGCCGCCTTCTGTGATTTTTTCTCTTTGACCGAAACTTGGACACTCTCTTTCTTTCCTTTTTTCAACTCTGGCTGCTCCTCTTGCACGGTCTCTAACCGGCGTTTCAACCTAGTGGCAACCCTTGGTGCTTTGGGCTGTTCCTCTTCCTTATCTTCCTTGAGCCTTAGCCAGTCATTTTGTGACGGAGGGTCAGGCCATCTTCCCTTGGCGTGCAATGCCCCATAAACCACTTTCGTGATTAGCTTGCCCGGCACAATGTATGTGGGGTTCTTGTTGCCCATCTTCACCAGAATGTCATGTATATAAGCTGCATAGTTGATCACCTTCAGCTTGATCTTCTGCATTGCCCAGGTGAAGGTTGTGGCAATTTCTCTAAGTGGCATTCTGTACTTTTGTGGCCGCTTTGTACACATATGGAAATACTGATTATAAAGCTGGCTCATGATTGCCACTTTAGGGTTTGCAATGTCTTCAGAGGTGTAGTTGCCTTTCTTTTCAGAGTACACCTTTACTTCATCTCTTCTTTTGGTTACACTATTCCCTTTGTTGGAGAGGTCTAGTGCAGTTGACACTACTTTCTCTGTGATTTCAATCATAGTGTTTGGCTTGCCCTGCAGATCCGTAACTCTGGCCACTCCATCTTCTTTGATTGTAGTCACGAACTCCCATACTCTTTTTATGTCAATTCCTGATGGCACAACTTCAAAATAATTGTGGAGATCTATCTTCTCCAGGTACTCTGCCATCTTGCTTCTGACAAACTCATTGAGCTCCCGCGGTAGCATGGGTAGCTCTATTACATTTCCTTCGGTGTCTTTGAACACGCCTTGGTAGATCTTCAGATCATTTGACTCTAGCAAGTTCTCTTGGATCCATGTGCTAGTTGGCTTTAGAGTTCCTTCCGATATGACGAGCGACTCTACTTCTTCAAAGTAATCTTTTATGGTCATCCTCTTCTTCGAATTTGGAGATTGAATAGCAACTGGAAAAACCCTTTATACCACAGGTTTAACACATCAACACAAGGGTGCTCAAAAAAATTGAGTGAATTTGAACACCATCTTGACCACAAAACTTCAAAACTGGTGATTTAGAGTCTGAATTCAGAGACAGAGGCAAGAAGGCTTTGACCAAATGTCCAAACAGTGCAAAAACTTGTCAATGCACTACACAGGGAGTGGGTGAACCAGCTATGGAGATAACTTGTGAAAAATGCCAACAATGGTTGGAGAGTTTGCCGAGTCTATCGCGATAGACTAGGGAAGCTGACCTTATTTTTCAAAATTCCCCTAGAAAGAGCTTTAGCAGAGCCTATATAGCACACACACCAAATTTCAAGACATTTAGATCACTGAAAGTGAATCTAAGGCCCAAATAGAGAATTAGGCTCTGACCAAAATACTAAAATTGGACCAAAACCCAAACCAAGTGTCCAAACTTCATAAAACTTAAGGGATAGACTATAAAGGGTCAGAGGAACTCAAAGGTGAAGTCACAATTTTAAATTGACTTATGCTGAGCTATCTGCCAGTCTATCGCGATAGACTCGGGAAGTGGTGATTCAGACAATTTTTGCAAGTTGTGACTATACTGCTAGGACATACTCTTCACATAGATCCCAGCCATCATTTCAATATTTGAAATTGGACCACCAGAAGACTGACTAAGTGGTTGCTGTACATACTTGAAAGATTTTTCGTGGTTTAAGGAAAACCCTTGTGAATAGACTAACCATACTTGTGTAGATCCCAGAAGGAGATCATCACAGAGCCGCACAGGAAGAAGGAGTCCACGTAAGCATTAATTTTGCAACCCAGCTTTCATTCTTATGTATTTAAGGTCGGGAGCCTTTTTTAAGTCAAGAGCTAAAAGTGTCAAAAGTCAAGTAAGCACCACGTCCACCGAAGAGAGTGTAACTCAGAGGAGACTAGACGCATTAGCACTGATCATTGAAGAGGGTAGTGATACTGACACTTCGTCGGAGAAGTCCCTCTTCATGATGGGGAGTCAACAGCCAGGAGGTTTCTACGGTGAAGGACCAATGCCAGGGGGAAGCACCTCCCTACATCTTTTAAACGAAACCAAGTTCACTGTGATCTTCTTAGAAGGAACAAACTCAAGGGGAGCCCTAGTTTATTTAGACTATAGAGGACGCAAGTGTATTTGTATTGAAGAAAGACCGACTCAAAGACTGGACATAATTCGAGTCTATGATGATGGAGACAGATTCCGAGACGAAAAGGGGAATCACTATCTAATAGTTAGTAACCCTGAGGATTATTACAGATATGGAGATAACATGGCAAAAGGGAAAATGGTTTCAGAAACCCAAGAACCGCCTCCTAACATTGATCGACCTCAAGCACTTTTTATGTATGATAAGAAAACAACCAGGGTCTCAACCAATACTGAGAATGTGGGGATTTACAAGCATGAAAGCGAGGGAATAGTCTCTTACTTTCGATGCAAGGAACCCTACCCAAACAAATTAAGCAAAGACAAGGTTCTTTATTTATTCTCTTATGAAACTACTATGGGGAAGGATATTGTCTTTGTTGATAGGTATAGGCAAAAATACAAATGTATTCTCCCAGAGGAGGTTGAAAATGCAACAGTTCCAAGAGCATCAACATATGCCCCCGACGAAGTACCAAGAGCCATCTACACCCCTAGCAAGTCGACAAATCCCTTTTCAGAAGAGTATGACGCTACCTCACATTCTACCCGACAATCGACGTTCAACTACCAGGACCAACCAGCTACTCAGCCATCATTCCAGGCATGGCTTCGACAGAGTGCTACATTAGAACAAGACCAAACCCGAGAGGATTATCAAACCGCACGAGGGATAAGGGATTTACAAGAACCACCACTCTATGCACAGTATCAAGGGGAGAGTAAGCCAAAGACTCAGGGGTCAACACAGCCTGGAAGACCACCCCTAGAACGAGTTCGGAGAGATGAACCATCTCTTGCATGAGCTATTAGAAATTATGGCTTAGGAGCACCATTGGGAGAGGAAACTGGCCACTACAGAAGACCCGAGGAGGTATATCGACTAGGATGTGGAGATCCAATGATGAGATTTGTAGACCATCGTAGAATTAGACCTTCTCAAGTGCAAAAGTGGGTAAACAAGAAATACACGAGAAAGAGGGATCCGAGAGATCATGTAGCAGCCTTTGTGCATGTAATTAGAGCTGAAGAGGTGTTAGACTCCAATTTGCAGGTTTTGGATTAACCTTAGAGAATGATGCTGCTACTTGGTTTGACTCTGTAGAGCGAAGAGACTTTGAGTCTATGGAGGAAGTGTTTGACGAGTTTATCGAGGAATTCTCACAAAGGGGAATAACTCATAATATTGTTTCACAAATCCATAAATTCAAATAGAAAGATGGAGAATCTTTGCAAAAGGCAGCCCTACGACTAAAAAGATATGTTAAGTTCTGCCCTGTGGAAGAACTGCCAACTCAGTCCAGACTTATGTTGATATTTATCCAAGGACTAAGGAATGCATATCTCCAGAAGGACTTACATATGAAGAGGAGAACGACGTTGAATGAGTTAACCAAAGAGGCTCTATACCTTGTGGACAATTGTGCGGTCTACAAAGGATCTCGACGAAGACTCCTCCTCGCAACAAAGCGGAAGCAAGTCTGCTAAGACCATACCGAAAGGAGAAGTAGTTGTAACCCAAGAGAAAATTGTAGAGGAAGTGCTAAAAAAGATTAACTTGTATGCCAAACCACAAGCTAAATAGTCAAAATGGTGTGCGATTGAACAAAAATGGACAAACCATGGGACGGAGGAATGTTATTATAACAAGGGATATGTGAGAGAACGACCATATGCTCCGCAAGCTCAGGCGACATCTCCTCAAGTTCCATCGATGCTTATATATCAAACAGGCAACCTACTAGGACCTGTAGGTGTAGAAAGACCACAACCAGTGTTGGGACAACAACCACCCCTACCAGGATTACGACCAGTCGGCATAAGATACACACCAATAGTAACTGAATCCGAAGAGAAGGCTTTGGTTCCTATGCATGCATACTATGAAGATCCAAATGGGTATGCTGCAAACTCTGTCTATTATCCACCGAAAGAACCCTCCACACCAGAACCATGGAGCATGATAAGAAATACAAGACCACCAACTGTTGCACAGGTAGCGGGAGAAGGAAGATATAGCTTGGATGAACGGACAATGTTGTTCATAGCCAACGGAGGCATGAGCGGGCAGAGGCTTGCACACCAACAAAGAGGAGCTCAAGGAGCACCTCAACAGCCTAAGGGACCATGCTACAAGTGTGGTGGAGACCATTGGCTGAGAGACTGTCCTCATGATGAAATCATTAGGGTCAACGCATATTGCACCGAGTGTGGAATTACTCACTTGACCCCTGATTGCCCTAAGAACCTAATCAAAGGATCAAAAACTACTATGAATATGCTGGGAGCACTGCCTTCCAGTGGAGGGTCAGAAAACAAAACTCCGATTCCTGTCAAGGTCTTGACGAGATCCCAAACAAGGAAAAATGACAATCAGTCCAAGAGTAATGATGAAAATCAAGACTAACAAGTCTAGCCTCAGTTGTGATAATCCTTGGAAAGAACAAAGAGCGAAAATGAAAGCTAGATGTGAGCAAAAACAGAAAGCTATAGAAGCTGAGCTAATAATGGCTTGAGAGCAACTTAAACAGCAAAGAGAGTCTGACTCTCTAAAATCAACGGAGGGACCAAGAAGCGCAAGCTCAGGAGGGTCTGTATTGGTAGATAAGGTCAATGAACCTTTAGATGCAATCTTGCAAGCATATGAAGCAAGATTGAAGAACAGACATACTCTAGAGCAAAGGTGGATGACATATCCATATCCAGAGATAGAAAAACAGAGACTAGAGATCTGCAAGCAGCTAATTGAAACTGCACAAGCTTTACTAGAGCCTCCACCTATGGAAGTGAGAGATAGAATAATCAAACCACCAACAATGAAACACTTATCAAAACTGAACAAAGGGTACCTGACAAGATAGAAAACATTAAATCCTTGCCTGATGTAGAGGATGCAAGAATCGTGCCTAATAGCACTGACAAATCACTGAAAGATTTTCCACCATATACACCTATTGTGGAAGAAAATTTGCCTGAAGAGCTATGGGAAACGGTGAGAAAAGCTCAAGAAAAATATGAGACAAAAACAATCGAGCCAGCGCCTTTCTCGGAGTTGAACTTGAATAAGCCTCCATGGGATTTAGGCACTAAATCATTTCAAGGGGATAATGGTTCAGTTGCATCCGAAGATAGCAGACCAGCATCACTCAGAACTTTGCCGCCATACATGGGAGACTACGAGGCAAGGTCATAAATTTGAAGGGTACCTTCTCAAAGAATAGGAGGGTCAAATCAATTGGAGACTAAAATCTTGACAGACTTGTTGACCACTCCGGTCAAGTGTACAATCACATTGGCAGAATTGTTAAAAATCAGGCCAAGCATGTGGACGGAATTCGGTAAATTTCTTGAAAAATTTGGTATACGGACGCCTCTTAAGTTCTTTGACACTGAGCTTAATGACGCTTTAGAATGGTAACAGGACACTTTTATGTCCTTGGACACTTTTGTGTCATGTTAAGTGACCATTTTGCTTGAATTATTTGAAGAGTATGAAAATGAATTTCTAGGTGCTATATATCCACAAAGTTGCCTTATGAGATGAAAAAAACTTAGCATTTTTTTGTGAGTATCTATCTCACCATTAACCTTACTCTTGCACAACATTTTTAAACCTAAACTGTGTGAAAAAACAGGTACTGTTTTTTGTTTTTTTTTCAAATTTTGGCAACTATACCACTCTAAACTTCATGTTTGTGAGGTTTAGATGGCTAGAGGTTAGGCCCTCATAGTTATCAACATGTTTTGATTCTTGTAGGGAGAGCTAAGTGTTAAATTGAAAGTTATGACCAATTTACAAGAATTGCATAATCCTGTTTTTTAGCCAAAATTAGCACTTTTATGATTTTTTTGGTGGCTTTCTTGATATCCAAATTCAATTTTGATTGTGTAAGTGTAATTTATAACATAAAGCTAATCTTCCTTAGTTTTGGGGGACCTAATATGCTATGTAGCATAGTATATGATGATAGTTGAGTTTTTTGATTGGCTGAAGAATACAATTCATTTTAGAGTAGCAAGTATAACTTTCTCAATATTGCTAGTTTCTTAGGCCAATTGTGTGTATTTTGTAGGTAGTAACCATATCTAATCATAGACTACAAACTTGGCTAGATATTGAGTAGTTTCTATGGGTTTCTAGAGGTCATAATGCTAAACCCAGGTTTTTCATGTTTGCTGTATTTAGCACTTTATCATTGCCCCCAAGGTTCCAATTGTAAGAGATCCATTATCCTTTTGACATGCTCCATGGCTCATTTTGAATCCAAAGGCCCAAAGGGAACTAAGAAAACATGTATATAGTATCTGTATTGAGCGTGACTATAGAAACTTTGATGATAGGTCCGCAGAATGGAAAAAATGCAACTTTTTTGTACCTATTTTTTTTGCCCAAAAAAAAATAAGTGAGGTAAAAGCAACCATATGTTTTGGTCACCAACCCATTGAAGTTAACAGGACATTTTATCTCATGTCCTACAAAAATCCCCACTCTTATTTATATGCAATCAATCGTAAGAAATTGTTGTTTTGGGCAAAATGCACTGGTCCATCAACTTTGGAGGCTTGTAGTGACCAAGGGATGAGAAAAATTACAAGTTTCTCATTTTTTCCATATGTAGTAGTTATTGAACTATAAGCCCATGAAAGGATTTTTCAAAATGAGTGGATCTACTATGGTTTTGGAATTTTTTCCCAAAACCCTGAAAGGACACTTTTATGTCCTGTTAGGTTACCATTCTAGTGTTAAGACCAATGATGAGTGCTCGAGCATTCGCTAAATGGGGATTGGACTTTGTTGGTCCTATTATTCCACCAGCTTATCGTTCACAAGCACAATACATCATAGTGGCCACGGATTACATGACCAAATGGGTGGAAGCAAAAGCCACAATGAAAGCAGACACTAGAACCACGGCACAATTCTTATATGAATATGTGTTTACACGTTATGGCCTTCCAATCGATCTGGTGAGTGATAGAGGGACACACTTTGTAAATGAAGTCATCGAACATCTCTTAAATGAGTTTACGGTAGTTCATCACAAATCTGCACCCTACCATCCACAAGCCAATGGCCAAGCAGAAGCGACCAACAAAATATTGTGCATAGTTCTCACGAAACTGGTAATGAAATAAGAACGGACTGGGATCAAATGCTATATTCAGCATTGTGGGCTTATCGAGTTGCATATAAAACAACACTCAATGCTACATCATTTAATTAACACTAGAATGGTAATAGGACACTTTTATGTCCTTGGACACTTTTGTGTCCTGTTAAGTGACCATTTTGCTTGAAATATTTGAAGAGGATGAAAATGAATTTCTAGGTGCTATATATCCACAAAGTTGCCTTATGAGCTGAAAAAAACTTAGCATTTTTTTTGGAGTATCGATCTCACCATTAACCTTACTCTTGCACAACATTTTTGAAACTAAACTGTGTGAAAAAACGGGTCCTATTTTTTGCTTTTTTTCAAATTTTGGCAACTATACCACTCTAAACTTCATTTTTGTGAGGTTTAGATGGCTAGAGGTTAGGCCTTCATAGTTCTCAACATGTTTTGATTCTTGTAGGGAGAGATAAATGTTAAAATTGAAAGTTATGACCAATTTACAAAAATTGCATAATCCTGTTTTTTGGTGGCTTTCTTGATATCCAAATTCAATTTTGATTGTGTAAGTGTAATGTATAACGTAAATCTAATCTTCCTTGAGTTTTGGGGGACCTAATATGCTATATAGCATAGTATATGATGATGGTTGAGTTTTTTTATTGTTGAAGAATACGGTACATTTTAGAGTAGCAAGTATAACTTTCTCAATATTGCTAGTTTCTTAGGCCAATTATGTGTATTTTGTAGGTAGTAAACATATCTAATCATAGAGTACAAACTTGGCTAGATATTGAGTAGTTTCTATGGGTTTCTAGAGGTCATAATGCATAACCCAGTTATTTCATGTTTGCTGTATTTACACTTTATCATTGCCCCCAAGGTTCCAATTGTAAGAGATCCATTATCCTTTTGACATGCTCCATGGCTCATTTTGAATCCAAAGGCCCAAAGGGAACTAAGAAAACATGTATATAGTATCTGTATTGAGCGTGACTATAGAAACTTTGATGATAGGTCCGTAGAATGGAAAAAATGCAACTTTTTTGTACCTATTTTTTTTGCCCAAAAAAAAATAAGTGAGGTAAAAGCAACCATATGTTTTGGTCACCAACCCATTGAAGTTAACAGGACATTTTATCTCATGTCCTACAAAAATCCCCACTCTTATTTATATGCAATCAATCGTAAGAAATTGTTGTTTTGGGCAAAATGCACTGGTCCATCAACTTTGGAGGCTTGTAGTGACCAAGGGATGAGAAAAATTACAAGTTTCTCATTTTTTCCATATGTAGTAGTTATTGAACTATAAGCCCATGAAAGGATTTTTCAAAATGAGTGGATCTACTATGGTTTTGGAATTTTTCCCCAAAACCCTGAAAGGACACTTTTATGTCCTGTTAGGTTACCATTCTAGTGTTAATATGGTATATGGGTTAAATGCAATATTGCCTATTTAATTTTTGATTCCCACACTAAGGGTAGCCAAACAATTGGACTGGACGGGGCATGAACTTCCAGAACGGTTAACGGACCTAGAAAATTAGATGAGTTACGACTCAATGCTGTAGCAGCCATTTATGCAAAAAAAAGACAGCAGAAAGATTTTTTTGACAAACATGTCAAAAACAAGGACTTTAAAATGGGCGACTATGTCTTAGTATACACCCTTAAACAGCATGCCAAGAAGCTAAAGAAAAGAGGAATGGGGCCTTATTTGATCCAAGAAATATCGTCCAGCGGAGCAGTAAAACTGTTGACACTAGATGGAAAAGAAATGCCGAACTGGATTAGTGGGTGTCGTTTGAAAAAGTATCATCTACCTTTAACACTGAAAATGTTGTTTCAATTCCATTATGGCAAAGCCTATAGACAGGATCAGCAAAACGAATTCAGAACCAAGCACAACAAGAAGCCAAGGAACGCATTGGTAAGCGAAAGCAGTTTCTAAGGACAATAAACATGGTCACACCAATGATGACTGATGAATATCCTCTTTCAACACTCTGAACAATCGAAGCGGATATACAAAGCGAAGATTTAGCAAAGACAATAACAAACTTTATGGCTAAGGACGAAAGAACCATTGACAACTTGGAAAATACATGGTGTAGTCCTTACATAAAAGCTTATGCAGACACAGAACAAGTTGAAATCTATGCATTGCTTGACACTGGGGGAAAATTGAATGTCATCAGCTTTGAGCTCTTTCAGAAACTTGGACCACTGAGGAAATTCCCACAGACACACAGGTTGAAAGTAGCATCGGGTGATGAGGTGACCACGTTGTGGTCTATTATGTTACCAATCACAGTGCAGGGACACACGTACACTAATAAGTTCCATGTACTGCCACCAATTAGATCAGCAACGCCGTGTATCTTGGCAGTGACGTGGATGAAAGCTAACAGGGTATTCACTGATTTGGATACTCATGAAGCTCAGAAATGAAAACTTTTCAGAACCCTTCTTATCATATGATAAACATATGCCGATGTGGAGACAAGAGTCAATACATCCGCAAATCAAGCATCAACAACAAACAAAGTTTACATGGCAAGAAATGCCTTATCAAAAACCAACAATCATGCAGGGAACCACGCAAGTTTGGGTATGACGGACAGATCTAGCCGAGGCACAATTTCATCAAGGGCGGAAATATCAAGTTTGGCTCAAGCAAGATAGCTTAATTCCTGTAAAAAAGGGGACAGAAGAACAGACAAAACACCCAGAGCCAGCAAAGCTTCAAAGAAAAATTATCAACCAGTCGAAACCGCAATGGACTATATTGGTATGGAGTCCAAAATTACCAATTCAGAACGTGCCAACAACACAAGTATGGATGCCGAATAGGACCAACGAACAGTTGTCTACAACTATCAATGACAAGCTAAATCATACAACCAGCACGCGAAAACAAACAGCATCCACAACAACGAGGACGAGGATCTGTACGACCAAAGTCATCAAATGGAAACGAAAGAATGTTCCACCAGAACATGCAACAAAATATACAACAATATCGACTTCAACGGAGCCACAAACACAAATTCAAAAACCGTGGAAAACCATCAAACAAAGAGCGACATATTTACAATTTCTTCTCGCAAAGAAAATCTGCCAGCCAACTCACGCTACCACAGGAAACCTCAAATGCCAATAAGCGAATCGCTTATACCTTCCTCTTACACCGCATAATGTTTTTCTAAATGCATTGACTGTGCATGCATATAGGGCTACATTACAAGGCCTGCATTAGCATGAGTTCATGCATATGCACAGCACATACCCTCGACGATACCCTGTCGTACGGGAGGACTCCAACTAGGAGGGGGGGAGGCATTCCAAATGCGGACTCACGTCCTATATTAGAGGGCAATGTTTGTGATTAATTTTTCAACCATTTTTGCGTTTTATTGTGTGATTTTTGGGAAAAGAATATGCCCTCGTAATTAATCAGAATTCGGGACCAAATGATCATATATGAGCCCCTAGGGATGTCTATATATACTATAAAGAGAGTCAAAACTGGCCAAAAACCGTCGAAAAACATCAAAAAATAGGCCAAGGTTGACGATTAAAAGTGAGATGTACATAGATGAGAGAAAAGTGAGCTACAAAGTGTTTTGATTTTCATTGGTATTTTTATAGGTTAGAATTGCTATTTTTGGATTATTTTGGGATTTATTTGATTTATTTTAGCCATTTTCTAGCAAAAAATATAGAAAAAAATCCATAATCCAGATGGAAACACAACAAAAGAGAAGCCTGATCAGAGCAAGGTAAAGAAGACACAGAAAAAATAGGGACTGCGAAGGTGACAGGGCAAAAATGACCACCGTCATGGCGGGACCTCCAAATGGAGAAATCTGCAAAAATTGTAGAAATGGAGCAAACGAGGTCCAAATCAAGAAATTTGCGAGCCTAAACCATATCTCGCAAAAAGTTACCACAAGTAAAAGATGGGAAAATTTCGTGTCGGAGTCTCAATTACATATAGAGGGGCTAGGCTAGAAATCTCTCATTTGAGTCATTTTCCATTGTGTGAGAGAGAGAGAGCTCCCTACAGCAGTTGAGACTTCCAGGAGCTCATCCATCACGCACGGTCACCAGATCGACATCAGATATGAGAGGTATGCTCGTCAACACTGAATCTAAGTGTTGTTTACTTCGGTTAGTCGCAAAACCTCGCCAGCACCACCATCACAACCTGTGCACACATACTGTAGACCGGTTGTTAGGAAGACCTAGAGGCCACCAAATCGAACCAAAATTGAAAGGCACAATGCCTATAGCTTAGGGATCAAGCCTATGACCTCGGAAAGCGTGAAGGAAGCCGCCCAGAAAACCCTAATTTCACAAGACCTGCAGAAGGGTAGCTGAACCAAAGTGATCGGAAATGAAACAAAACTCATAGGCAGCAAGCCAATAACCTCGACAAACCAACTGAATGGTTAGACCATGAAAAAGTTCTTCAAAACGGAGCCTAAAGTCCCTATCTGACGGAAACTGTGCAAAGCGTTAGGATACTCTAACGGGCTGACCAAGTGACCAAATGACACCAAATTTGACAAGGTACATCCAAAAGAGGTCAACTACGAGTTGGAATGTGTTAATTCAAGAAAAAGCTCTTCCACTAGGGCAAACACCAACAACAGGCCAGAAAGACGTCCAAATGGTCGTTTTTGCTGATGTAAACACGAAAAGAACAACCGACTGCTTTGACGGAAAGTCAAAAGGAAATGAAAGTCATCCTCAGTCATACAATGACCAAAAAGAATGGTGACCATCACCCAAGTGGTCTACTCCGACTCCAGAAACAACTAAGTGCTGCAAACAAGGAATACACTTTTCCAAATTGATTAAAACTTAATGTGTGTGTCTAGGAGAGACTACTAACACCATTGTGGTCAACTAACATCAAAAAATTGGTAAAAATGACTAGATGCTGAGTCTATCGCGATAGACTTGCTCATACACTTAGACAAGTAAAATTTTGATTTTGACTTCATAAAGGGTACTAACAAGGAATAATGACCACAAATATCAAATCAAAGTATAAAATTTCTCTCTATTGACCAAGTAACTGAGTCTATCGCGATAGACAAACTATTTTTATCTTTGGGGGGAGGCTTTTCAAAATTTTCACAAGGATAGACTTGAGGAAGCATATGGAGGAAGTACACCAAATTTGGAGACAAGATGGACTCATATGGCAAGCCGAGATAGACTTGACAACAACTCAGAGTTAGGAGAGGGCATTTCAATGGTAGACTTCAAATCTACGAAGGCTCCTATGTGGATGACAAAGGGAATTTAGTGGATACAGTAATGATCCCCAAGGAGGTAGAAAATTACCTGAAAAGATCACCGCAAAGGTCATGGCTGAAAAAAGTTGGCTTGTGGAACTTTGTTTCACTACCACCAGTGGGGATAGACTTCAAGAGGGTACAACACCTAATTGAGACTATCCAAGAAGACGAAACTTGCAGTGTGGCAGGCATGGATAATGAGTTGATGGAGATTCAGATCACGAAGGAAATCATCAAAGAATCATTAAAATTGTCTGATCAGGGAGCCAACATGAGAGAAAGAAGGAAGAATCTCACGGTGTACCTGCAAAGATCCAAACTGCCTTCTTTCAAACTCATAGCAAACCCGGAAGTAATAGAACTGACACAGGTATAGAGTCAATGTTTGTTGAGCTACAACAAGAGACCGCCTAGATACACTACACCACACGGGGTAATCTCAACAACACTGACCTAGGCTATGGGAATGACGCATGAATTCTATATAGATCATGCATCATATCTATTTGAGGAAGTGACAAAGATACGGCAGGACAAGCCAAATTACATTGCAGGAGGAGAAGTACTCACCAGAATAATATACCAGGCCATAGGCACGACAGATCAGCTACCACCTGCTCCTCATCAAAATGACTGGCTGGTGTTAAGAGAGAATATTGAAGACAGATCACAAAGGCGAGTACCGGCCTCTACTAACATCATTGGAGGACGCAGGCTGGAAAGAGTCACTAGAAGTACACAGGAAAAGATGGAAGAAGAAAGAAAAATTGAAGAAGAAGATTTGAGACTAAAGAAGCGGAAAGCAGAAATGGAGAACAACACTAGATTGCAGAAGGTAGCAAAAATGGAAAGAATGCTAGAAGGCTTTGTACTCGAGAGATCTCTACGAGGTGATGTAGGTGCCACTTGGAGACCCTCTAGTAGCAATTACACATTGAGAACTAAGAATAAACACAACCCAGCTTTTGAGTTGGACTGGTTTGAGAGATACATCCAAGAGAGGAATGTTATGGATGAACTAGAACTACTACTTGAAGAGGAGGATCTCCAAACCTTGAGAGATCAGTTAAGGCCAACTTCACGAGATCAGGAAACACCACCTCCATCTCCAAGGCGAGAGACAAGTGAAAGGCATTCAACCCCACCTACTGACTCTCCTCCGCATTCAGAGATCTCACATCGTGATGAGAGGGTTCATACACCACCCAATGAAGAAGAAGAAGAAAGGACAGATGGTCACCCAAACACTGGTCACCCAAACACTCGACAGATGGTCACCCAAACACTGGAACAGTATCACACATTGATAAAGGCAAGAAAAAAGAGGTGGATCTGACAAGAGAAAAAGCTTCCTCCTCTCAAGAAATTGAGTTGGAAGCTACTATAGACCTGGATTTACAGCCAATGGAGACCCTACTAAACCGAACAAGACTGCACAGTCGGTGGTTAGCCGATCAGAATAGGGCAAACAAAAGGAAACTAGAAACAACCCATCAAGAAGTTCTGAAGTTGTAGGAGCATAGAGATGACACCCTTAAGCTGATCAGTATTAGAGATGCTGAGATCTTGGGGCTCAAAAGCAGAGTAAACCTCCTCAAGGAAAATTTACAGGAGTCAAAAAATTTCAATGCCATTTGTGAAGATACAATCAATTTATTTCTTGAAGACATCAATGACAGAGATGAAAAAATCCAAAGGTTGGAGAAAGAAAGGCAAGATGCCCTGGAGACAGTCAAAAGTTTGCAAGTCGTAATCGATGACTTACAAATTGAAGTGAAGGATTTGAGAGCAGTAACATATATACAAGCAAGGGAGATAGAACCAGCAAAGAAACAAAAACGTTGCTACCAGCAACACCTGTGGTCCAACCGCAAGAGGAAGTGGCGGCACTGAAGCGAGAGCTGGAATTGGAAAGAAAACAACAATTAATGATAGCCAAAAGTGCGCTTAGAGCTGAAGATCAATTGCAGAGGCAAATCTCGGACTTACAAAGTGAACAACAACAAGGACCCGCTCATGACAGTGAAATAGAAAGCATTGTTTCAAAGTCTCTCAGGGAAGAAAATGAAAATTTTCATATTAGGGTAAAAGAGTTAGAAGAGTCTGCAGCCCAAAAGGAGATGGAATTTCAAACACTCCAAATCAATAATCGAACGATGGCTGCACAACTTGCAAGTCTCCAAACTGCAAGGCCACACCAAGGGCAGGTACGGGTGCACCTGGAGCAAGCAGCCACAGATTTGGTTGGACTGGCAGAACTATATGGGGGTGATGATGACTATGAGGAAGAATTAGATGACCATGGGGCCACAGATACGCAGACTGATCAAACTGGCTCCAAAAACCAAGAAGAAGACGAAGATTCAGTCACAAAATTTGAAGAGCAGAAGCTGGCCGAACAAATGGAAAAGCAATCAGAGATGATGTGGTACAAGGCCATGCAACTAGAGAAGGAGATGCTACAAGGGCTCTCCAGATTAGGCAAGACAGCAGCAGAGCTACGGGAAGAATGGAATGCCCCGATGTTACCCTATGCTCTGCTGAAATATGAAACTCTGACACATCAACGCCAGCTCGCAAAGGAAGAACAAGTGCCAATATTTGAAGGAGAATTACAGGATCGGGAACAGCAAAACAGGATAGTAGATAGCCAGCCAAAGTGGAGGTGTCAATGGATTTTGGATCACCCTAACAACCTAATCC
Source organism: Adiantum capillus-veneris (assembly GCF_014529385.1). Lineage (NCBI taxonomy): Eukaryota > Viridiplantae > Streptophyta > Polypodiopsida > Polypodiales > Pteridaceae > Adiantum > Adiantum capillus-veneris. Next base: position 12,596,445 of record NC_140947.1, on the reverse strand, counting down.
ACTTAGTCAATGCACCGCCTGAGCTGAG
>NC_140947.1:12563917-12591417 GCF_014529385.1 Adiantum capillus-veneris | reverse complement strand
CATTATATACAAAGCTTAACTAAAACATATAGTGTACAACGTTTGAAATTTTTTTAACCAAAATATGTTAAACATTTTTGTATTGCAGACTCAAAAATGATAAGAGATATTAAAAGACAATATCTTGCATATTATGTGTAGTATGAGCCCAAATGTATGTTATACTTTTGATCCCAATTTTCCACCATGGCATAAAGCCACCAAAAAAAAAATAGCTTAGATAAATGTGGCTATGTCTGTGTTGAAACCTTACGCCACATAGAAATTGATGAAGAGCTTCTTGAAAAATATGAATTTACATGATATTAGTCAAATCTTATGATAAAGTCCCTTATATGAAAGTTATTGATAATCTATTTAAAACGACTCATTACTGCCTATATATCATGATACACACTATGAATTGTGATGTTATTACCATGTTATGCAATGAATACTTAATTTCATATAGATATCTGTTCCTAGAGTGATATCTATTGAATTTCACAAGATTTTTTGAGCTAGCATAATAATGCTCTATTTCAAAGTTCATGTATCATGTTAAACATAATCCATACAAGCATTTGTGTTTCATTGTACATATTTTATCAGAGCATAAATTATGCATTAGCAATTTATGCAATAGTTCATTTTGAATGCATTTTTTATTCTATATTGTTAAGAATAGCCAAATAGTGGATTTTGGATGTACCCTGTAAAACTTGTTTAGAATAACTAAATGCTAAGTAAAGGATGCATTTTTCCATCCATACCTGGCTGAAAGTGTCTTGATGGTGGATTGAAAATTTCCTTGCTCTTCTCAATAATTTTTTTAGATTGGACAAATGGCAGATCTAGGATGCATCCATCTTTACAATATGTTCTTTGAATGGCAAAGTACTAGTTTATTGAATGCACCACCCACCCTTCCACAACTTGTTTGGAATTTTAGCTTTAAGATGCTACCACCTTCTAAGACTTGTTCTAAATGGCCAAATGGTAGCTCTGAGTTTCACTCATTTGTTTTTTGGTTACTAAGAAGAGCCAAGTTATGGGTATGAATTGAACATCTCATTCTAATAGCTATTTAGAAAGGCAAAGTGGTGAACCTCATATGCATATTTCCTTAAAAAACATGTTTCAAATCATGAATTCATGGGATATGAAGCATCTTGCCTTCCAAAACTTGTTCAGAATGGCCAATTGGTGGATCTAGGATGCACAAAAGCATCTAGAATAGATTGTTTGGAATGGATTTCTCCACTAGTATGGATACATTTCCTTAGCCTATCTTTATACCACAAGTGGAATCTTCTTGGTTCTACGCACACAACCAACACAAAAAATTTCATTGTCAAGTATCATGTGCACTTTCTCCCCAGATTCTAAAAATGAAAAAAGGTTAGAAAAGTTGAAGCTTAAAACCACAATAAACATATTATAGTGGACTATAAGCTAGACAACTGGTGGAGATTGACACCAAATAATCCATGATACTTTAGGTCGAACAAGTGGTGGAGCTTGAGACTAAGTAACCCAGGATACTTGTGGTTGTGCATATAATGAATCTTGAGAGCAATGAATCATTGATACTAGGGATGATATACTAGAGATAAGATGGAAGCTTGTGGCTAGGAAATGTGTCTATCTCTATTTTTATGCTTCACACTTATCTTGGACAAGTGGTGGACCTAGTGGCTCTCTACGCTTGAATGGGACATAGAATGGACAAGTGGTGAACCTTATGTATATCTATGCTTAAATAGAGCATACATCTGGTAAGTGATAGATATTATGGTCCCCAATGCTTGAATGAAGAATAGCTTGGACAATTGGTGGACCTTATGAATCTCTATGCTTCAATAAACCATATATTGAACAAGTGGTGGATCTTGTGGCTCTCTATGGTCAAATGTAGCTTAGCTTGGACAAGTGGTGGACCTTATGGCTATCTATACTTCAATAGAGTATAGTTTGGACAAGTGGTAAACCTTATGCTCCTCTATGCTTGAATGGAGTATAGCTTGGACACATGGTGGAACTTATGGCTCTATATGTTTCATCAGAGCTTAGATCGGTGGATAGTGTGTCTCTCTATGCTTGAATAGAGTAGAGATTGGACAAGTTGTGGAACTCATGACTCTCTATGATTGAGTAAATCATAGATTGGACAAGTGGTGGTGACTATATGGTTATCTTTGCTTGAAAGAATCATAGCTTGTAAAAGTGTGTGAGGTCCCCAACCCGCCAACACCAAGATCGGGATGGGACCCTTGACAGGTCTCTAGGTCTGATAAAAACCAGAGTCTCTAAACAAGAAAAATCCAAGGAATAGGCCTTTACCATTGACAATGGCTTGGGTCTATAGCCTTAAAAGCAGACCTAGTCTTGTCCAGCGAAAACGAGACAACGTATTCAAACGGCCTACAAAAAAAATTCTTATTCCGACCCGATAACTTCATCATTCAGATTATGGTTTCCTTAGCCAACGCTTTTTTTCCCCTAACATATGTGAAGGCACAGCCGTTGGTGGATTCCTCTTCCAAGTAAAGAAGTTTCTAAAATGTTTTAGTACGCGGGAATGGATAGTTACCTGACTAATCAGACCCACCCGTCCATGATTGACAACCTGAGTCAATCACCACTTACCACCCCGCACTCACACATGATTCTTTTGTTATTTAATTACTACCACGTTCTTATCACAATTAAAATAATGATTCCTTTTATCCTTCATAACAGGATTTTATTAGAACAGCCCTTGAAAACAGTATTGAAAACATTTTTTTTTTTTTGCAAACAAACATCTTTAAACTTAAGACAGGGTACTGTCAATCAAAACATTGTCCATAATAAACATGACCAGTACTCTTCTTGTCTCAAGACCACCTAAGGGTGAAAAAACGGCACCCATTCCTTATTCATAATCCGGAGTAGATAAACCCCCACCCAAGGTTCCGGGTGCTCATACACCAAACCACTTGGCCATACAACCGGGTGGCTCCCCTAGGATAAAAAAAACGGTATCCTAACTTATGTAGAAACATCAAGACATGACACGGAGTAAAAACTCATCGTTCATGGGGGTAACCGACTTATCCGTGGGATTGGCTGGAAAGCGAATCATTATCATCAAAATATACCAAGGAGTCGGAGGTGTCTTGAGACAAGCTGTCTTAAGGATGATCAATCATATCTTTCCTAATTCAACCAATTTTAACCCAAACAATTATTTCCTACATTATAAACAATGCACGTTGGAAGTTACCCTTCCGTTTTCAACCAGTTTATCCTTCCTAACTTTACGTATGCCATGCTAACTTAAAAATGAACTTTAAAAGATTTTAGGTGAACAAAATAGAAATCCACCTGGGATTGCTCGTCCATGTGTTGTTGGGGGGGAGCCCGTGGACTTTCCTCCGTCGGCCTATGGCTAGGCCCAGCCTCATGGTCATTAGTGGCTTTATTTCTTTTGTTGTTAACATCCTCTTCCTCGGTAAAAGGATTTCCCCTAGTTCTCTTTGGAGCCATGTCGTCCGCCTTATAAAAAGAATTAATCCATTAGAAGTTTAATTGAATAATCTTCTTTTTTCTTTTTTACCCAAAAATAAGAATTTTTGGAGTAAGTAGGTATCTTTAATGGTGAATTTGATGAGATATTGCTCCTGTAACTTATTTATGCTATAAGTAATTTCTCATAATTACCATTTTATTTAGGAAGCCCTTTAACTAGGTTTATCCTTAGTCTATATTCCATTTTAGCCTTAGTGAATTATAAATTTCTATCGGCTAATGGATTACTCACCCTAAATTGTAATTGAAGGTTCTATCTTTAGAAATTTTCATAAATTTGATTTATAACCTTTCCCTCCTATACTTATTAGGTAAGATTTTACTGATAATAACTTGTTATACCATCTATTTATGCTGGGGTAATTTTCCCACCCTTCAAATAGTGATTTTGGACCTCAAGTATTTATTTAGTAATTAGATAAATTCATTTACTAATTTTCCTTGTCTATTTTATACGCAAAATGGAATAATTTTATTGAGGATAAATACCTAAACTATTTATCTCAGGTTGTGTTATTTATCATGGATTTCCCAAGGTGTCTTCTGCCTCTGATATTTATATCAAAGGTTTTTGGATTAATTTACTATATTTCCCCTTTTATTTTACCCAAAAAATAATGTAATTTTACTGAGATAATTAGATAAATTAATTATCTGAGCTTCACATAATTATCACAGGTTTTCTAAGGTATAATTAACCTGTGATAAATAAATTAAGTCAATTTGAATCTATTACTAATCTCCCCTATTAATTTGTCCTAAAAACAGAGTATTTCTCATAAAGTAATTAGATAGATTAATTATCTGAGCTTCTCCTAATTATCACAGGTTACCTAACATATAATTAACCTTTGATAAATAACTCAATTCAATTTGAATCCATTTGCTAATTTCCCCTATTTAATCTATTCTAAAAACAAGGTATTTTTGCTAAAGTAATTAGATAAATTAATTACCTAAGCTTGAAATAATTATGACAAGTTTCCTACCATGTAATTAACCTGTGATAAATAAATTAAGTCAATTTGAATCTATTACTAATCTCCCCTATTAATTTGTCCTAAAAACAGAGTATTTCTCATAAAGTAATTAGATAGATTAATTATCTGAGCTTCTCCTAATTATCACAGGTTCCCTAACATATAATTAACATTTGATAAATAACTCAATTCAATTTGAATCCATTTGCTAATTTCCCCTTTTTAATCTTTTGTTAAAACAAGGTATTTTTGCTAAAGTAATTAGATAAATTAATTACCTGAGCTTGAAATAATTATGACAAGTTTCCTACCATGTAATTAACCTCTGATAAATAACTCAATTCAATTTGAATCCATTTGCTGATTTCCCCTATTTAATTTGTCCTAAAAATAGAGTATTTCTGCTAAAGAAATTAGATAAATTATTTATCTAAGCTTCTCTTAATTATCACGGGTTTCCTAACATGTAATTAACCTCTGATAAATAACTCAATTAAATTTGAATCCATTTGCTAATTTCCCCTATTTAACTTGTCCTAAAATCAGAGTATTTATGCTAAAGTAATTAGATAAATTAACTATCTGATCTTCTCCTAATTATCACGGGTTCCCTAACACATACTTAACCAATTATAAATAAAGTAAATAATTTTAAATCAATTTATTAATTTCCACTATTTTATTTGTTTTGAAAACGGAGTATTTCTATTGTAGTAATTAGGTAAATTATCTATCTGAGCTTATCATAATTATCATGGGTTTTATAACATATAAATTACCATTTATAAATAACTAAAAGCATTGGAAATCAATTTGCTAATTTTCCCTATTTAATTTGTCCTAAAAACATAGTATTTATGCTAAAGTAATTAGGTAAATTAACTATTTGAGATTCTACTAATTATCATGGGTTTCCAAACATGTAGTTGACCTCTGATAAATAACTCAATTCAATTTGAATCCATTTGCTAATTTCCCCTATTTAATTTGTCCTAAAAACATAGTATTTTTGCTTAAGTAATTAGATAAACTATCTATCTAAGCTTGACCTAAATATCACAGGTTTCCTAACATGTAATTAAGCTTTGATAAATAACTCAATTCAATTTGAATCCATTTGCTAATTTCCCTTATTTAATTTGTACTAAAAACAGATGTGTAAACGGTGTTGTGAGCGTTTAGGGATAGAGTGGGTTGCATTCAACAAGGGTTAATCATTGATGCATCATAGAAGTGCGTATGTGTAGATTGGTCTCAGCCTGACAAGCTAATGAGATTGAAAAAATGGTCAAAGACAAGGAAGATACAATGTTTTCACGAGGTTGGGATGTTAATGCAGATTTATTTGATATCACTGCAGATAGGCTACAAGATGCAATTATTATTTCTTTAGAAGGCAAGCAAGTGAAGGATTAGAAATCAACCAAGAAGACTACAACCAAAAAGGCAAGGGGTGTTACAACAGCTAGTGTTGTAGATGTAGATAAGGCCATTTTGAGATTAGAGGGCACAAGCAGTCAACCCTTATTAAGGTTTGTGGAGCATGAATGCTTAGAGAACGAGGTCCAAAAAGCAAAGAAGTGTGCTATAGGAGGCATGGAAAAGTATTCGGCATACTTTCCTTTCAAGTATAAGGAGTACGAGATTCTTGTCTCACTAATTGTTTTCTTCCTCCTGGTAAATATAATTATCATCAACTAAAGCCTGATCAAGTACAAAATTGTATGCTCTTCTTTGGAGCAAGTGCAAATTGACCTTCATCATGTGCTTATCTAATTTTTGTAAAGGATTGTGGGCAAAATTTTGGAGTTCCAATGACACGTACTGAGGTAGAAGAAGAAAGACTTGTTGAATACAAGTCTTGGATCATTGATGGCCAACACTCAATTTATGCAACAAAAATGTCAAGATTTCAAGAAATGAAAAAGGATGGTGGCTCCCATGATCTAATACAAGTTTATGAGAAAAGAAAGGCTTGGATTGTTGTAGACCCATCCCCACAAGTTGCAATAGCCATATCAACCATATCAAATGAGGAGGCCAAGGTGCTATATGCTAAGCAACCTTACAGTGACATTCTCAAGCATCTTCGCAGTCAGTGGATATTTTGAAAACTTCCCATCACATTCAAAATCTTGTACACCCTAGAATATAAGTTTTTTTTTCTTTCTCTCTCATGGCTATATAAGGAGAAAACAACTGAAATTCTTATATTTTATTTGTTCTGGGTTTTGCACGCATTCTCAAAATGGAAAGGATTTCTATTGGTGCATCATCCATCACCAAAAAAGATCATATGGTCAGTTACTTTGATCCTATTTATTTATGATCGATGGTTGAAGATCATAGAGCAATTAAAGAGAGAGAATAATAAACCAGGTGCCACAATTTTTAGATATTTGTGTGGTCTAGACAAAGATGAAGTAGAGAAGATTCAAACGAAAATAGAGACTGGAATGATCCTTTTGTCTAAGGGTGCAAAGGACACATCAAGTGTAATAGACATGCCTGATCGTATCAAGCAACTGAAACAAGATTGAATTATTCAAGATGAGTTGCTTGAGCAATTCAATGTGCTCAATGAGGAGAATACATGTGAAAATTGGGAGGACATTTCTACCACATACAACATTAATGATGTTTACTCCTATTTCTTGACACTATGTGATACTTGGATGACATCACAACTAAAATGTGATACAACGAAGGTTGATTTTCTAGAAGAGGAAAGAGAGTATATCCAATGGATGATCAACATTGTGAAAGACAAAGTAGATTCAGTTATAGATCTTCCATGGTATATCACTCTCTATCTCTCTATTCTTCTCTCTCTCTACTTCCCTATCTATCTCTCTATATCACTCTCTATTTCTCTCTCTCTCTCTCTCTCTCTCTCTCTCTCTCTCTCTCTCTCTCTCTATTTCCCTATCTCTCTCTCTCCCTCTCTCTCTCTCTCTATTTCTCTATTTCCCTCTCTCTCTATCTCTCTTTCTCTCTCTATTCCTCTATTTCCCTCTCTCTCACTTTCTCTCTCTCATTCTCTATTTCTCTCTCTCTACTTCCCTCTCTCTCTCTCTCTCTCTCTCTCTCTCTCTCTCTCTCTCTCTCTCTCTCTCTCTCTCTCTCTCTCTTTAATTTCCTACACACACACACACATCTCTCTCTCTCTTTAATTTCTTACACACACACATTTTCTCTCTCTTTCTCTCTCTGTCTCTGTCTCTCTCTCTCTCTCTTTAATTTCCTACACATACACATTTCTCTCTCTCTCTCTCTCTCTCTCTCTCTCTAATTTCCTACACACACACACACACACACACATTTCTCTCTTTCTCTCTCTCTCTCTCTCTCTCTCTAATTTCCTACACACACACACACACACACACATTTCTCTCTTTCTCTCTCTCTCTCTCTCTCTCTCTCTCTCTCTCTCTCTCTCTCTCTCTCTCTCCTACACACACACACACACACCCACACAATGTAGCTTGAGAGAGAGAGAGAGGGAGGGGGAGGGAGAGAGAACAATACATGCGCTGCAGGTTTCCAAGAAGGCTAGACCTGTGGGCGCGCTCGTAGGCAAAAATGACCACCTACGCGCGGATTTAGTTTTTTTTTTCAAATTTTTTTTCGTCGATATACACGTGGAAATACGCGCCTTTCGACGGGCATTGCCACGTGTATTATCATGTATGTATCGACGAAGGGTATGCCCGTGTATTATCACGTGTGTATCGACGCAGGGTATGCCCGTCGAAATGCGCGTGGAAAGGTACGGTGCGTCGAAAATCGCGTGACATGTTGTAGTGGGTCTATATATGTTTACACTCTTCAAATGGAGGGAGGATCTTACTTAGAGCACCATCTAAACAATACCATCCCTATAGGATTGTGTATCTTGGACAACACACGTGATTTGGAGAGCAATCCACCATGGCCAGCTGAAAGATTTAAAGATCTCATAGATGGAATTATGGCTATTTCAGGTGGGTTAATAGAACCACAATGTGTGACCCTTTCTTTTTTGAATAATAAGAACTATGTGCAGTCACAATCTTCTTTGCAAAGTATGACAAACATGATAAAATTAAAATTTGTTGGGGCATTGCACAATGTGAAGCATTTGGAATTTACTAGTGCTATAGAATTCTTCAACACACTTTGTTCTTGAGCAAGGGAGATGCCTTTGAGGGACTTATTAGTTCTTCAGATCTAGGGACATAATCCATAATACTAGATGCAGGAGTACACCTTGATCTAGATTTTGGAAGTGTGAGTCAATTTTCAGATGTCGAGTTTCTACAACTCAAGAAGGAGTTGACAATCAATCAATGTATTCAAAAGTATTGTAAAAAGGATTTCAAGCTTGTTGACATGTTCAATGATGGCTACATAGCAGAGTTGGGACTCAAGCAAGAAAGGGAAGTGATATGACTCGTGGACAGTCTTGACGATCAAAGAAAGCTTAAAACAAGACTTTTGAACTTTGCAAATGAGCATGATGAAGTCAAAAAATGGGCAAATTTTCAAAAAGGTCAATTAAATAAGCCCATTTATGACCATGGAGTATCAAATACGGTAGGATCATCAACAAGTGAGACACCCTTATCAATTACGGACTTTTTGAACCTTGAAGCAAGTATGAGCTAAGATTCTATACCCACTTGTCATGTAATTAAGTTATTTATTTGGAAATAAGTTTGATATCTTTTTTTAAATATGTAATGGTATTTTCATCATTTATATTGTCAAGTATATTAACTATTGATTTAAGATCTTTGACTTTATTTTTTCTCAAAAGTATCATGTAGTGAACCTTTTTTTAATACTTTAAAATCATAGGAAAGATAAAATCATTACTCATTACATCAATAATTTGAAGTAACATATCTACTAAAAAAACAATCAATGTAAATTGGCATACAAAATTTTGATTCTTTACTATGTTGAATTGATACTTCATTATATACAAAGTTTAACTAAAACATATAGTGTACAACGTTTGAAATTTTTTTAACCAAAATATGTTAAACATTTTTGTATTGCAGACTCAAAAATGATAAGAGATATTAAAAGACAATATCTTGCATATTATGTGTAGTATGAGCCCAAATGTATGTTATACTTTTGATCCCAATTTTCCACCATGGCATAAAGCCACCAAAAAAAAAAAAGCTTAGATAAATGTGGCTATGTCTGTGTTGAAACCTTACGCCACATAGAAATTGGTGAAGAGCTTCTTGAAAAATATGAATTTACATGATATTAGTCAAATCTCATGATAAAGTCCCTTATATGAAAGTTATTGATAATCTATTTAAAACGACTCATTACTGCCTATATATCATGATACACACTATGAATTGTGATGTTATTACCATGTTATGCAATGAATACTTAATTTCATATAGATATCTGTTCCTAGAGTGATATCTATTGAATTTCACAAGATTTTTTGAGCTAGCATAATAATGCTCTATTTCAAAGTTCATGTATCATGTTAAACATAATCCATACAAGCATTTGTGTTTCATTGTACATATTTTATCAGAGCATAAATTATGCATTAGCAATTTATGCAATAGTTCATTTTGAATGCATTTTTTATTCTATATTGTTAAGAATAGCCAAATAGTGGATTTTGGATGTACCCTGTAAAACTTGTTTAGAATAACTAAATGCTAAGTAAAGGATGCATTTTTCCATCCATACCTGGCTGAAAGTGTCTTGATGGTGGATTGAAAATTTCCTTGCTCTTCTCAATAATTTTTTTAGATTGGACAAATGGCAGATCTAGGATGCATCCATCTTTACAATATGTTCTTTGAATGGCAAAGTACTAGTTTATTGAATGCACCACCCACCCTTCCACAACTTGTTTGGAATTTTAGCTTTAAGATGCTACCACCTTCTAAGACTTGTTCTAAATGGCCAAATGGTAGCTCTGAGTTTCACTCATTTTTTTTTTGGTTACTAAGAAGAGCCAAGTTATGGGTATGAATTGAACATCTCATTCTAATAGCTATTTAGAAAGGCAAAGTGGTGAACCTCATATGCATATTTCCTTAAAAAACATGTTTCGAATCATGAATTCATGGGATATGAAGCATCTTGCCTTCCAAAACTTGTTCACAATGGCCAATTGGTGGATCTAGGATGCACAAAAGCATCTAGAATAGATTGTTTGGAATGGATTTCTCCACTAGTATGGATACATTTCCTTAACCTATCTTTATACCACAAGTGGAATCTTCTTGGTTCTACGCACACAACCAACACAAAAAATTTCATTGTCAAGTATCATGTGCACTTTCTCCCCAGATTCTAAAAATGAAAAAAGGTTAGAAAAGTTGAAGCTTAAAACCACAATAAACATATTATAGTGGACTATAAGCTAGACAACTGGTGGAGATTGACACCAAATAATCCATGATACTTTAGGTCGAACAAGTGGTGGAGCTTGAGACTAAGTAACCCAGGATACTTGTGGTTGTGCATATAATGAATCTTGAGAGCAATGAATCATTGATACTAGGGATGATATACTAGAGATAAGATGGAAGCTTGTGGCTAGGAAATGTGTCTATCTCTATTTTTATGCTTCACACTTATCTTGGACAAGTGGTGGACCTAGTGGCTCTCTACGCTTGAATGGGACATAGAATGGACAAGTGGTGAACCTTATGTATATCTATGCTTAAATAGAGCATACATCTGGTAAGTGATAGATATTATGGTCCCCAATGCTTGAATGAAGAATAGCTTGGACAATTGGTGGACCTTATGAATCTCTATGCTTCAATAAACCATATATTGAACAAGTGGTGGATCTTGTGGCTCTCTATGGTCAAATGTAGCTTAGCTTGGACAAGTGGTGGACCTTATGGCTATCTATACTTCAATAGAGTATAGTTTGGACAAGTGGTAAACCTTATGCTCCTCTATGCTTGAATGGAGTATAGCTTGGACACATGGTGGAACTTATGGCTCTATATGTTTCATCAGAGCTTAGATCGGTGGATAGTGTGTCTCTCTATGCTTGAATAGAGTAGAGATTGGACAAGTTGTGGAACTCATGACTCTCTATGATTGAGTAAATCATAGATTGGACAAGTGGTGGTGACTATATGGTTATCTTTGCTTGAAAGAATCATAGCTTGTAAAAGTGTGTGAGGTCCCCAACCCGCCAACACCAAGATCGGGATGGGACCCTTGACAGGTCTCTAGGTCTGATAAAAACCAGAGTCTCTAAACAAGAAAAATCCAAGGAATAGGCCTTTACCATTGACAATGGCTTGGGTCTATAGCCTTAAAAGCAGACCTAGTCTTGTCCAGCGAAAACGAGACAACGTATTCAAACGGCCTACAAAAAAAATTCTTATTCCGACCCGATAACTTCATCATTCAGATTATGGTTTCCTTAGCCAACGCTTTTTTTCCCCTAACATATGTGAAGGCACAGCCGTTGGTGGATTCCTCTTCCAAGTAAAGAAGTTTCTAAAATGTTTTAGTACGCGGGAATGGATAGTTACCTGACTAATCAGACCCACCCGTCCATGATTGACAACCTGAGTCAATCACCACTTACCACCCCGCACTCACACATGATTCTTTTGTTATTTAATTACTACCACGTTCTTATCACAATTAAAATAATGATTCCTTTTATCCTTCATAACAGGATTTTATTAGAACAGCCCTTAAAAACAGTATTGAAAACATTTTATTTTTTTGCAAACAAACATCTTTAAACTTAAGACAGGGTACTGTCAATCAAAACATTGTCCATAATAAACATAAGCAGTACTCTTCTTCTCTCAAGACCACCTAAGCCCTCACCCAAGGTTTCGGGTGCTCATACACCAAACCACTTGGCCATACAACCGGGTGGCTCCCCTAGGATTAAAAAAATGGTATCCTAACTTATGTAGAAACATCAAGACATGACACGGAGTAAAAACTAATCGTTCATGGGGGTAACCGACTTATCCGTGGGATTGGCTGGAAAGCGAATCATTATCATCAAAATATACCAAGGAGTCGGAGGTGTCTTGAGACAAGCTGTCTTAAGGATGATCAATCATATCTTTCCTAATTCAACCAATTTTAACCCAAACAATTATTTCCTACATTATAAACAATGCACGTTGGAAGTTACCCTTCCGTTTTCAACCAGTTTATCCTTCCTAACTTTACGTATGCCATGCTAACTTAAAAATGAACTTTAAAAGATTTTAGGTGAACAAAATAGAAATCCACCTGGGATTGCTCGTCCATGTGTTGTTGGGGGGGAGCCCGTGGACTTTCCTCCGTCGGCCTATGGCTAGGCCCAGCCTCATGGTCATTAGTGGCTTTATTTCTTTTGTTGTTAACATCCTCTTCCTCGGTAAAAGGATTTCCCCTAGTTCTCTTTGGAGCCATGTCGTCCGTCTTATAAAAAGAATTAATCCATTAGAAGTTTAATTGAATAATCTTCTTTTTTCTTTTTTACCCAAAAATAAGAATTTTTGGAGTAAGTAGGTATCTTTAATGGTGAATTTGATGAGACATTGCTCCTGTAACTTATTTATGCTATAAGTAATTTCTCATAATTACCATTTTATTTAGGAAGCCCTTTAACTAGGTTTATCCTTAGTCTATATTCCATTTTAGCCTTAGTGAATTATCAATTTCTATCGGCTAATGGATTACTCACCCTAAATTGTAATTGAATGTTCTATCTTTAGAAATTTTCATAAATTTGATTTATAACCTTTCCCTCCTATACTTATTAGGTAAGATTTTACTGATAATAACTTGTTATACCATCTATTTATGCTGGGGTAATTTTCCCACTCTTCAAATAGTGATTTTGGACCTCAAGTAGTTATTTAGTAATTAGATAAATTCATTTACTAATTTTCCTTGTCTATTTTATACGCAAAATCGATTAATTTTATTGAGGATAAATACCTAAACTATTTATCTCAGGTTGTGTTATTTATCATGGATTTCCCAAGGTGTCTTCTGCCTCTGATATTTATAGGAAAGGTTTTTGGATTAATTTACTATATTTCCCCTTTTATTTTACCCAAAAAATAATGTAATTTTACTGAGATAATTAGATAAATTAATTATCTGAGCTTCACATAATTATCACAGGTTTTCTAAGGTATAATTAACATGTGATAAATAAATTAAGTCAATTTGAATCTATTACTAATCTCCCCTATTAATTTGTCCTAAAAACAGAGTATTTCTCATAAAGTAATTAGATAGATTAATTATCTGAGCTTCTCCTAATTATCACAGGTTACCTAACATATAATTAACCTTTGATAAATAACTCAATTCAATTTGAATCCATTTGCTAATTTCCCCTATTTAATCTGTTCTAAAAACAAGGTATTTTTGCTAAAGTAATTAGATAAATTAATTACCTGAGCTTGAAATAATTATGACAAGTATCCTACCATGTAATTAACCTCTGATAAATAACTCAATTCTATTTGAATCCATTTGCTTATTTCCCCTATTTAATTTGTCCTAAAAATAGAGTATTTCTCATAAAGTAATTAGATAGATTAATTATCTGAGCTTCTCCTAATTATCACAAGTTCCCTAACATATAATTAACCTTTGATAAATAACTCAATTCAATTTGAATCCATTTGCTAAAGTCCCCTTTTTAATCTGTTGTTAAAACAAGGTATTCTTGCTAAAGTAATTAGATAAATTAATTACCTGAGCTTGAAATAATTATGACAAGTTTCCTACCATGTAATTAACCTCTGATAAATAACTCAATTCAATTTGAATCCATTTGCTAATTTCCCCTATTTAATTTGTCCTAAAAATAGAGTATTTCTGCTAAAGGAATTAGATAAATTATTTATCTAAGCTTCTCTTAATTATCACGGGTTTCCTAACATGTAATTAACCTCTGATAAATAACTCAATTAAATTTGAATCCATTTGCTAATTTCCCCTATTTAACTTGTTCTAAAATCAGAGTATTTATGCTAAAGTAATTAGATAAATTAACTATCTGATCTTCTCCTAATTATCACGGGTTCCCTAACACATACTTAACCAATTATAAATAAAGTAAAGCATTTTAAATCAATTTATTAATTTCCACTATTTTATTTGTTTTGAAAACGGAGTATTTCTATTGTAGTAATTAGGTAAATTATCTATCTGAGCTTCTCATAATTATCATGGGTTTTATAACATATAAATTACCATTTATAAATAACTAAAAGCATTGGAAATCAATTTGCTAATTTTCCCTATTTAATTTGTCCTAAAAACATAGTATTTATGCTAAAGTAATTAGGTAAATTAACTATTTGAGCTTCTACTAATTATCATGGGTTTCCAAACATGTAGTTGACCTCTGATAAATAACTCAATTCAATTTGAATCCATTTGCTAATTTCCCCTATTTAATTTGTCCTAAAAACATAGTATTTTTGCTTAAGTAATTAGATAAACTATCTATCTGAGCTTGACCTAAATATCACAGGTTTCCTAACATGTAATTAAGCTTTGATAAATAACTCAATTCAATTTGAATCCATTTGCTAATTTCCCTTATTTAATTTGTACTAAAAATAGATTATTTTTTCTAAAGTAATTAGATAAATTAATTATTTGAGATTCTCCTAATTATCATGGGTTCCCTAACATGTAATTAACCTCTGATAAATAACTTAATCCAATTTGAATCCATTTTCTAATTTCCCCTATTTAATTTGTCCTAAAAACAACATATTTCTCCTAAAGTAATTAGATAAATTAATTATGTGAGCTTCTCCTAATTATCATGGGTTCCCTATCACACAATTAACCACTAATAAATAACTTAAAGCATTTGAAATCAATTTACTAATTTCTCCTATTTAATTTGTCTTAAAAAGAGAGTATTTCTGCTATAGTAATTAGGTAAATTAATTATTTGAGCTTATTCTATTATCACGGGCTCCCTAACGTATAATTAACCACTGATAAATAACTCAAAGCATTTGAAATCAATTTGCTAATTTCCCCTATTTAATTTGTGCTAAAAACAGATTTTTCAAGCACTAGTTTTCAAGCACTTCTACCAATTTTCATGCAAAAATGTGCGCAGAATCACAAGTTTTTCTTTTTTCCTTTTTTGACACTCCGTCTTTTGTCTTTTGGGTGTCAAGGGTTAGTCAAAACTTTAGTTTCAAGATGTAATTAGGGTAAAACCCCCCTTTTGAACACTCTAGTGTAGTTAGATTATTCAAATTTGGTCTCTAGATGCCACTTCAGACATCACACGCATATGATGTCCAAGTTTTCAAAATTTCAGTTTTTCTCCACGGACCTCTTGCACGTGCCCTCTTATATGCTCATTACCAATTAGTCATGCAAAAATGTCAACAGAACTTTTTTATTGCATTTTTTCTCAAAAGTAGACTTTTCAAAGATTCTAAATGCAAACAAGCACTTCAACAAATAATTCAGTGATGAATAGCTCTAGATCAAAATCAGATCACTTACCAAAAGCTACTCCTACACATCATATGGGGTTTTGCATTTATGAATAGAAAAATGCTTCATTGCCACACACGGACTATAAAATTCTTTTATCACCTCACAAATCACTCGACCACCAGCAACCACTCTAGTCTACAAGTAATACTACAAATCCTAACTAGATCTATCTAGTCGCAGACCCTTGGCAACACACATGCTTCCTGGATGTCCACTTAATCTCGAAATATTTTCTTCTGGATTCACTTAAGAAAAATGCTTCCTTTAGTTGAAACTAAAGTAAGCAATCATCACATGACTGTTAGTACGATTACCTACTCAAGTCCTTGTGTCCCTTGAAAATGAAGAACCAGGACATAAAACACCTAGCATTGAACAAAAAAGCCAATGAAACACATGGAAAGCTAGAAAAGCACGCATAGAAGTGAGGAAAGAAAGAGAACAAAATGTCATAATGGAAGCGAACCAAAGACAGACTAGAAAAACTTGAAAGACGAGCACTTCAAAAACCAGAAACACCAACGGATAAAGAGCTTGAGAAGAAAGAAAAATAAAAAAGTGCGGGATCAAGCGGATCTGTGCTAGTAGAAAAAGTAAATGAACATCTAGATGTGCTCTTGAAAGCATATGAATCAAGGCTTAAAATTGACCAAACTCAGGAATAAAAATGGATGACATATCCCTATGCTGAGTTAGAAAAACAGAGACTGGAAATGTGTCAAAAGATGATCCAAACTCCGCAAACCTTAGTAGAGCCAACTTCAAGGAAATAGGTGGAGGAGGTAGAACTTCCAGAATCAATATCGACGAACCCTCCAACACACGGATCAGAACCATTAACTGTTAGTCCAAAACTTGAATTGGAACCTGAATATTCAATTGAAAAACAAGGGATAGTGTTGAACACAACAGACCTAGCATCAGAAGATTTCCAACCTATCACACCTGAATTGTACAAAGGCGATGACGGTTTGAATGAGCTTTGGAAGCAAATGAGGCAAATGATCTAAGCCAAAGGGTTAAAAAAACCAATATGGGAGAAGATGACTTTTTTCCTCCTATGGAAGATTTTGAGGCAGGACCTCAAGCAGATCTTGAGATGCACACTTATTGGGGAGACAAGGGATCTGTGAAATCTTGGGATAACCAACTTGTATCTTTGAAAACTTTACCCTCATATATGGGAGAGTATGAAGCAAAGTTGGATGTGAATGTGCCATCACAGCAACTCGCTACAAGGAACTCCCAGGGGTTTATAGCCATCTTATCAACTCCAGTGACTTGTACCATCACTCTCGCCGAGCTTCTCAAAATAAGACCTAATATGTGGTATACGATAGGAAAATGTCTCAAAAAGTTTTGAGTAAGGGATCCAAATTCATGAGTGCGGGAAGGAATCAAGGAGTTGGAGAAACCTCAATTGAACATGCAACCAATACCCTTAAACAACGTAGGAGAATTCTACAAAGGGGACAATGGCAATACCACACTCCCAATTGAATTAGAAGGTGTCACCACCATGGCAATTCTTGATAGTGGGTCTGGTGTGGCCATCGCTACAAAGGATGTATGGAAAAAATGGGCAAAACCAGTTTTGAAAACCACCAGGATGAAGATGCAACTGGCTGATGGTTATATGGAGAGACCCATAGGGCTCCTAGAGAAGGTAATTACTACATCTTGCGGAATCGAATATGAGCATATCTTTGCGATAGTGGATTTTGGAAAGAAAGATAAATATGAAATAATACTTGGGTGACCATTCATGCGACAATTAAAAATGGTCCAAGATTGGGGCTATAATCACATATATCTTAGACACATGGATACTACTATGAGAATAGCCTTAAAGACCATAGCTACAAAGATGTGGACCGAACCCTGATAGAGGAGTTTGATTCTCCTACATTAGTAGGGTCGGAACTCCTAGCCTGGCTAGGTAAACCAAAGGAGTTATGGATGTGTGGCGCATCCGATTGTGGTAGCCTAAAATGAGAAGAATGTATTCTAGACATAGCTCTTGAGGATACATAATGTATTCCGGAACCTTTTCTAAAATATTCCTTTTAGGATGGACACATATTCTAGCAACCTTAGATGTGTGTGCTATTGCAGAGGGATCGATGACTATGTTCTGTGACCAGGATGGTTATGATGTAATTCCATACTACATGGTTGAGTTAATAGAAAATGATGGTTACCAAGGCTCATAACAATCAAGAAAATTTGAAAATAAGCAAGAAGTAGATGCGGAGCTATTCCACGATTCTACAAATCTTCTTGATCGAGATGATAATGCTAATAATGAATGCTCTGATAACCCCAGTGAGCTAGAGAAAGTAATACCTGATATAAGGTTTTACAATTTTCCAAATCAAAAACCTAGACGTCAAGCACATTACAATAAGAAGAAGGTGGCGCACAAGGCAAGAGATATCTTAATGCCCAACATGAAAAACAAAACAGAATTTTTTTATCTCTCTAATAAAGGCCAAAGACTGCATTAAAAACGATATATCAGGCCAATTCTCTCGAGATCGAGACTCAAGGACAAAAGACAGTCCTAGGGATGTAAAAAAAAAAAAACTCAAAAACTAAATAGAAAAGAATAGAAATAGAATCGGACAAGGTAGAACAACCGAAATGGACGAAGGTAAAACGTAAGAAAAGGTACAAAGAGCTCAAGAAAACTCTGAGGGAAGTTTGGACGACCAAAACTGACAATGGAGAGGATGAGAAAGACAATAGTGAAAACCATATGAGTATGCCATCACATTACAGAAAGTTCGCTATTCAAGACAGAAGATAGTGCTGACAGAGCCCAAGAGAGAACGACGAGAGAAGGAGTCTTATGATGGGCTGGAAGATGCAAAAAAAGTAGACCTCGCAGGACCTAGAGAAAAACTGCAACCCATCTATATAGCCACCGATCTGAGCCACGAAGAGCAAGAGTTAGCATACTATCCCTTTAAAACCTGATGCAAAACCTAGCAGACAAAGGCCATACACATACAATGACACCTTTGCTAAGCGTATCAAGGAAGAAATCAATAAACTAAAAGAAGCAGAGTTTATCTATGACATATAACACACTGACTGGGTATCACCAATCGTTGTTGTACCTAAAAAGAATGGTAAACTCCGATTGTGTGTCAACCTCAAAAAAGTCAATGTAGTCACAATAAGGGATATCTATCCCTTACCAATTACGGACCACATCCCTGAATGAGTGGCAGGAAATCCTACATATTCCTTCTAGGATGGATTCTCTAGTTATAATCAACTTGCAATTGCACCCAAGGACCAATATAAAATAGCATATGCCACAGGATGGGACATATTTGCATATCTGGTCATGCCATTTGGTTTGACAAATTCATTTGCAACATTTCAAAGATTGATGGCCCATGTCTTCAAGGAATACTTGAGGAATTTCTTGAAAATCTATATGGATAGCCTATGTGTACACTCTCTACAAAGAGAGGAACATGCGGAACACTTCAAAAATATATTTGAGAAATGCAGGACATATAGGATTTTCCTTAATCCAAAAAATGTGTTTTCATGGTAAGACAAGGACGAATCTTGGGGAATATTGTCTCGCAACATGGCATTTCCACAGATTTGGATAAGATTAAGGTGATTATCAAAATGCCTAATCCAATCAATGCAAAGCAAGTACAGTGCTTCATGGAACATTGTGGTTATTAGAGGAGGTTCATACACATGTATGCAATTATTGCACAACCCCTGTATAGACTTACAGTGATCTTTGAATAGACAGATGAGTGTGAGGAATCACTTAAGAAACTAAAAGACAACCTTGTATCCGCTCCTTTGCTACGAGCACCTAATCAAAAAAAAAAATCACATCCATATAGGAGTATCTGCATTTGGTATCGGATGTATTCTGGCAGAGGAAACCATGGATTTCCCAGTCAGCTATTCCAGCCAACAACTAAATAGTGCTGAAAAGAATTACACAACCACTGAGAGAGAGGCGCTTGGAATGATTTTTGTTGTTAAGAAATTTTGGCATTATCTCCTCGCAAATAAGTTTGTGTTTTTCAAAGACCATCAAGCCCTTTTATACCTTGTCAACAAACCATGCAACACCGGGAAAATCGTAAGATGGTTCATCATATTGCTGGAGTTTGACTTTACATTAGTGGTTAAAAATAGGAAGACACATCTTCGAGCAAACCACCTCTCTCGACTACCTAATATGGAGATGCCCTAGAGGGTGTAGATGATGATCTCCCGGATGCATACCTTTTCAATATAGGAACGGTACCTAAGTGGTCCCAAGAAATCACAAAGCTACTATCACAGGGGGGAATCTGACAGAACGGACCAAGACCTTAAACTAAGAACCATCCATCAAGCTAGGAACTTTCAGTTGATTTGCAGATGGTTAAATAATTTAGGCTCTGATGGTGTCCTAAGAGTGTGCATAAACCTTGAGGATTACAAAACATATTTACTGGAAGCACATAATCAGGCATTAATGTTTATTTTTCATCCACAAAAGCCTTCCAATGCCTATGACAATTAGGAGTGCATTGGCCAACTATGCGTGATGATGTTCATGATTATGTAAGCATCAAATGTAGATCAAGCCCACCCATCAAACATACGACATTGTTTCAAGTAACACTTACACCAGAATGGAGTCAATACATTGTTGACTTTTTTGAGAAACAGACATTCCCTAGAAATATCACCAGAGCACGACAGAAAACAATAGAAATAGAATCTTGTAATTTCACTCTGATTGAAAATCAGCTCTATAAACAAAGTAAGGATAACCAGCTTAGGATATGTGCAATCGAGAACATGTACATTCCAATCGTGGAACAAGCATATGAAGGGATTAGTGGAGGCCATTTCTCAAGGGGAAAAACAATAAAAATTATTCTCATCTTTGAAATATGGTGGCCAACATTACATATGGATGCTAATGAAAATACAAAACGATGTGAGTCTTGTCATGAACAAACGTACCCATAAAGCGGGATGAGATGCTCTTGCAGCCAATGATGGGAGCCAAAGATTTTTCCAAGTGGGGGATAGACTTTGGCGGACCGATCTCACCCCCTGCTTACAAAACACATGCCCAGTATATCATTGTGGCCACAGATTATCTCACCAAATGGGTAGAAGCTAAAGCTACACAAAAGGCTGATTCCAAGACTACAACACAAGTTCTATATGATAATGTTTTTGTTAGATATAGTCTACCTATAGAAATTTTCGGTGATCAAGGCACACATTTCATAAATGAGATAATTGAGAATCTTCAGGAAGACTTCATGATAGTTCATAAGAAGTCAGCTCCCTACCACCCCCAAGCTAATGGCCATGGAATCCACAAACAAGACTCTATGTACAATCTTAACTAAGATAGTATCAGAGTCTAGGGCGGATTGGGATCAGAAGCTACATTCCACTTTATGGGCGTATAGGATTGCTTACAAAACATCGATAGGCACAACACCGTACAACATGGTGTTTGGACTTAATGCTATACTACCTATGGAATTCTTAGTCCCAACACTAAGAGTAGTAAAATGTTTAGAGTGGACAAGTCATGAAATGTCCTCACAAATAGATGACCTTGAAAATCTAGATGAGCTTTTCTTGAAAGCAGTAGCTTCTATCTATGCACAAAAACGAAGGAAAAAGATTTTTTTGATAAGCATATACACTCCAAAAAATTCAAAACAGGCCATTATGTATTGGTTTACACACTAAAACAACATGCAAAGAAACTTAAAAAGCGAGGGATGGGACCCTTTGTGATCAAAGACTTATCACCAAGTGGGGTCGTCAAGATTGCTACATTGAATGGGGAGGAATTGCCTAACTGGATTAGTGGTTGTCGACTAGAAAGATTTCATCTACCACTAACCCCAAATATGCTCCAACAAATCCATCACGCAAAGAAATGGACGCAAGAAAAATAGAACATTGTTGCAAAAGCTCAAGCAGAGGCCAAGGAGAGAATAGACAAAAGGAATCTAACCCCAAATATGCTCCAACAAATCCATCACGCAAAGAAATGGATGCAAGAAAAACAGAACATTGTTGCAGAAGCTCAAGTAGAGGCCAAGGAGAGAATAGCCAAAAGGAAGCTTCTTCAACAAAAACAACAACATGGACCACCACTGAGGATAAATTCCATTCAAGTAACATACTTTGATAAGGAGACCATACAGAAGCTAAAATTGATGTCAAAATTGGACATAACAAAATAAAAAGACACAACAATGCTTGATTTGGGTGCTCAAGGCAACTTGATCTCCTATAGCCTTTACAAGAAACTTCAACATTACAATCAATTACAAGAAACAAAACAAAACTCCACAGTTATTCAAAACACTCGATCAAGGTACTAGGATGGATGATGCTTATAGTACAGGCTAACATGTTTATCCACATAAATTTATGTGATAGAAGATACGCACACACAACATGCCTTATTTCTAGGGCAACCTTGGCAAAGACGATATAATGTACATCTTGACTGAAGTCAAAACACTGTGAGTATACAATCAGATTTAGAAATACACCAAGTTCCTTTTGCTCCAAAAGCTGCAAACCAACAATCAGTGTTGCGACCGGCAGACAAAGGAAAACAGCCCGTAAAAGCACCCATTGTCCAACAATGGATTCCAAAGAGAGATACAAGGCAGGAAGAGCAAGTCACTAGGGAAAAGACTCTAGTCCACAACGGGAGCACAATATATCATAAACAAAGATCAGAAGTCAATAAAGTACAACATAGTCTGTACAACAAAGCTATCAAGCAGATTTGGGTCAAGAAGGATCAAGTGGCCAAGGAGGAGCAACCAAAAATTGCAGGTTACTCTTCAATGACATCTAATACAAACAAGAAGCCAAAATTGAACTCTTATAAAAAAATAGATATGGGTACCAAAGAAGCTACTTGGGATCAAAGCCTGCATACAAGATTCTGGATTCAAAAGCAACAACCTCAAGAACTGCCAGCACACAATTTCCACAAACAAACAACGGCAAGTTCTAGTCACTTTATACACGAAGTTCAGATTTGGAAACCTAAGCAAAGAACAATCACAGACACAAATAAAATGGGTAGTCTGCCTTCACAAACTCTATTGACTATCAAAGAAAGAGCAAGAACTTTGGAGCTAGCGTTTATTGTTTTGACAACCTCAGCAAGAACATATCCCCTTACAAAGCTTCAACATTGAATGCCAATAAGCAACAAGCTTACACTTTCCTCTTGCACAACATTAATTTTTTCATGCATGCCTTCAGTATGCATATAAAACCGCATTACATGGCCAGCATTAGCATTTTCTTAACTCCCACAAACAGCACATGCCTGAGGGTGCAACATTGTTGTCCAGGAGGACATCGACTAGCAAGGGGGGAGGCGTTTCAATGCGGAACTAACACGCTACAATTGTAAAAAAGGGGTACTGCTTTCCATGAATTTCACAGGTTTTTGCGTTTGATTGCGAGTATTTTGGTAAACTTGAGTAGATTTTCCCTTAAGTATTGTGTGATAGCAGATGATAGAGGACAAACACCAAGATGAGCCTCTAGGTGTACATAAAAAATAGCAGCTTTCATGCAAAAAAAGTAAGAAAACAGAGCAATCCAACCAAAAATACTATGGATAGATGTATATAGTGTTTTTTTATGCTATTATCTAATTATCTTGATTTTTTTTATAATTTTTGGATCAAGTTAGATATTTTCCTATATTTTTTTAATTTTTCAACAAAAAACAAAGAAAAATAGAAAAAATAGGTGAAATGATGACATGGGGACAAATGAAAAATATAGAAGTGATCAATAAGTAATTGATAGCTTATGGTGAAGACGGGGTGCAAATATGTGAAAAGTTGCGGAAAGCCAAACTGGTCGGTTTTTGGTCTGAACGACAATCTTTTAAAAAACAGAGCAACCGGAATCCAAATGAAGAAATCTTTGAGCCTAAAGTACATTTCACAACAAGATAGGAGCACATGTCACATTTGGTTAAAAAATGGTCTAGAGAGCCCCGATACAAGTTTTCTTGGGCCCACTTAATAACTCATTTTCACTATTCACAAGTGAGAAGAGAGCTTGAGAGACCTAGAGCGATCGGATCTTTTGTGACTTCGTACGATTCACACGACACACCGACTGGCACCAGCTATGAGATGTAGACTTGTTACCATGATCATTTCTTGTTCTACACTCTCTTGTCGCGAAAAACTTTGAAAAATGGCATTGTGGCTTCGCGGGAAAGAAACTGAAAAGGGCTCGTAACGCATCAACCACCCAACTGGTTGCTATGAGACTTGATGGGGGTTAACCCTAACCTAAAAGAACACCTCTATGACCTCCAATGCGGGTTTAGGTCAACCATAAAAAACATAACCTCTTCGGACACGACAGAGATTGATCGAGACAGAATCACCGAAACGACGCGAAACTTCATGAGAAGATACGTCTCGAGCATGTCAATAAGCCAAGAGAGCCTCTGCCCGAATCAATCATCAAAAAGTGGACTAAAACATTGGGCAAGACTTCGAAACTGCAAAGCGTCATTTGGACCTCAGGGCCAAGCTGGGTGTTCGTTTGCCACCAAACTTCACAGGCATCATCGACGTATCATCAACAATCAACATGTAAGGTCAAACGTCAAGGAAAATTGTCTCCAATAGTCTCCTCAACAAAAGGCGCTTTTTGAGCGATAAATTGCCAAAAAAGGTATGGGGAATCTAATTGATACATCAAGGCCATGGAAGGGTGCCCCGAAGCATCCTCATACAAGGGAAATGAAGAAAGAAGAATCTTGTGGAAACAAGTCCTCAAATGAAAATATATTCCGGAGATTGAAATGCTAAACATAGTTTTCTTAGCGGAACAACTGACTTTTAAAGAGTGAAAACCAACTAGTAGGGCTTAGGGCACAATCACAAAACACCTCAAGGCATCAAAACTAGTTTTTATCACTGAAAACATTATACGCGTGTGATGTCTCATAGATAGATTTGGCACAAGAAGCACTCACATGACCCCACCAAACCATTTTGCATACCGTGCACATGGAGCACACAAAATTTCATCAGATTTGGAGCCAATTAGGGTACTAAAGACCATAAAACGCAAAGTCTCAACCTAATTTTAATTTTTGTCTTTAGGCTTATCAAAATGGCTCCAAATCATGTGAACTTTTATACACAGCATAAACCTAGCCCAAATATCACATGCCTCTACTCAAAAATGCATTTTGTAGAAATAGACATTATACTCGTATAAAGTCTAATTCTGCCATAGAGGAGCGCTGCCAACATTTTGATCATCCAGACTTGTAAAGCATATCACACCAAGCCTCTACACCAAATTTGCACAAAATTGGGAATGTATTGGTCACTACTCACCTCATTTTCAAGATCAAAGTGTCCTAACGTGTTTTTATGACCTAGAGCTCACAAGCACGTGTCCAAATTCATGTGTGCACCTATCTAAGCCTTAAAAACATCATGGACTATAATCTACAACAGTCTGGGCCAAAATACTTAAATAGACATCATAAATCACAAATGGATGTGTTTTTACCTTCCTTCACTCAAAATAATGGTATCATGTGTGATGACACCTCTTGAAGCCTTTTTACACAATTCACAAGTTCAAATTCATATCAGAGGTCAAGGACACCTTACACAAGCCATACACAACCTGTCCGTGGAATTTCAAGTTGTTTTTCATCAAGAGACATTATACACTATAATGTATAAACTATTATATAGATTCCAAACCAAGAATTTCTCAGCACAGGCTTGTGCACCATGTTGTATACAATTCATACCTTCAAATTGGGCAATTTTGGGCTAGGTTATGACCCCTGGGAGATAAAAAATCAGAAAATCCTTCCAAAGGAGTATTCTAGGCCCCATCCAATTAACCCACCTCCAAATAAGAACCAGAGTTGATGAAGGGAGTCCCAGTCACCAAAGGAAGCTATAGAGGAAGTCTAAGCCAAAAAAACTCTATGAAGACATCATACGCGTATAATGTCTCCCTATGGCCAAATGGCAGTTTTGGGCAAAACTTTCACTTCCAAGGCCTTTATCCCAACATTATTAACCCAAAACTCAATTCAAATGTCTTCTTATGGCCAGATGGTAGTTTTGGGCAAAACTTTCACTTCCAAGTCCTTTATCCCAACAATAGTAATCCAAAGCTCAAGTCCATGAAGTTCTGTGGCTTTTTACCCATCTTAACCCCAATATTGGAATCCAAAGCTCCATAATTGAAATTTGGCTGCAGGCACAGGAGGAGAATCCAAAATCAAATTCTAATGTCACAAGAGGGTATACCATGCCAATGATCACTTGCACTTTAGGCCTGACCCATTTTTGATAGAATAGACATCATACGTGTATGATCTCTCATTGAATTGAAAATGAACTTGAAGACTAGCTTTAACCCATCTAAGCCTCCACAACATGATTATGAGAGCATCTAACTCGTTTCATCCTATTTGAGCCTCATTTCAACCCATCTAAGCCTCCACAACATGATTATGAGAGCATCTACCTCGTTTCAAGTCTGGAGGGAATTCTAGTGGTGGTCACAGCTTGCCCAAATGACATCCAAATTAAAATCGAGGCATATATTCATGAAGTACATGATGAGAGTTATGCACATGTGAAATATCATTCTATTTTGAGCACTTAGACATTATACATGTATAATGTCTCACAACAGTCGTTTGCACCCAAAAGAAATCATAACCATGTGCACTGCACCCTTAGGCCCTAATTAGCTTGTTTTTCAATTTAAAAATCATTTGGACAGCTATAAGCTGAGAAAATGCAGGATTAGCTAACTTGCGCACTTGAAGTGTCTGTAGGATCTATGGAGACCAGTAAATCACCAGCAAAGAAGAAAAGAATGTCTATAAAGGACATTATTGCGGCTAGTGATCCTTACACACTACTAGAGGAGACACTCAAGCCAACTAAGGCATGGATAGATGAGGCCACATTAGAAAAGGAAGGAGTGGCAGTATACCAAGGCACTTTCAGAGACCCACAAGGCAACACAGTGGATATCCCAATGAATCCACGAGAGATTTTATAATTAGCAAACCGAGAAGAAACCCTCAACCAACTGGAAAGAGCAGACCTCCATAACTTATTCACAGCACCACCAACATGTGTGGATGTTTAGAGAGTCTATGAGCCAGTCAGCTCAATTCAAAAAGACGGCAAGGCAATGATCACGGCCTTGGATGGCCTGAAGATAGAAAATTTGATCACACCTCAAACCATAGAAAATGCACTTGGGCTCCACAATAAGGGAAGATCAGTTCGGGAAAGAAGAGACGAAGTAAAGGTCTACTCCCAAAAGAAAATCAAACATTTGATGACCTGGTGGACGCAAAGAGCTACAGAGATATCAAGCTCTACAAAACCATAC